>NC_073303.1:365394016-365687433 GCF_027595985.1 Sorex araneus
CGAAGACTTGTCCTATGAAACTTGAGGTCTATTTTGTTATGCCATTTTGTTGTCTCTCTCTCTCTCTCTCTTTTTTTTTAACTTTGTGCAAAGTGCTATGTTGAATCAAGTGTAAGCTGAGTTTTCCAGACAACTGAAGTAGCTACATGGTGAATGTTATTTTGTTATTAAAGGGTTTTTACTCAATCCTTTGTGCTGGTGCATGTCCTTTTCCTCCAAGACACCTCCGCTGGGCCTGAATTTCTCTCCCGCTCTCAAGAGGGAAGGTGGGCCTGGCTTTGAAATGCAAGTCGAGGCATTAAAAAGTAGTCATTGGCGCTGGGGTGAGCTCTCCATCACCGTTGGCTTTAAAGAGAACTGGACCAAAACTCTCCACCCCTCGCTCCCAGGACCCCAGCATCCCGCAGAGCCCCTGGCCTTGAGCATGGGCCTGCATGAGGCTAGAGCTTAATTCTCACAGGGGAGAGAAGCAAGGGAAAGCAAACAGCAACTCGACCGTCTGTTGTCACCCGGCCCCTCTCCTCACTTACAAGCTGGGCTCCACCCGGCCAGGCAATGCACGTTGCATCTGGTCAACCCTACCCGCACCCTCCCTGAGAGTCTCATTCTCTGCAAAGCATCCAGGTCCTCACAGTCTTGTGGGACTCTTCCAAAATCAGAGGCTCGCTCCCCCCCACACCCTTTCTCTGGATCCCAAGTTAGTTCTCCCATCTCTCCCTTTTGGAAAGGCTTTTATTCCTTCAGAGACCATCTAGGCTTTTTATTTCTGGTTTTGCTTCTGCGTTACATTTGAGCTCCGACTGGAAAGCTACAAGAGGGAAAGGAGACACCTCTACCCCGCTGTGTGCCTTCCTCCGGTCTCAGGGAGCCGTGTGCATTGCCCTTATTAGTGACCTTGCTTGGGGACAGCTGAACCACAACGATGAAGCCAATCAAGACCCATTCATACTTCCTGGAGCTCTGCTTGAACATCCCACGTACAAAGCTGTTGAGGACTGGAGCCATAGTACTCCCCTCCACATAGTACTCCAGGGTACTCCCTTTGCATGCAGCCGACCCAGGTCCAGTTCCCCCAGCAACCCCTATGGTCCCCCCGGCATCGCCAGGTGTAATTCCTGAGTGAAGAGCCAGGAGTAACTCCTGAACACAGATAGGCCAGATAGGCACCCCCGCCAAAAAATAAATAAATAAAAAACTGTCGAACTTGAGATTTTGGTTCCCTCTCCCTTGGTTTGGCACATTTGGGTGTTTGGCTTGAGTCCGTTTATTGTCTAGGCAAGTTTTTTGGGTTCTTACACTCATGGATGGGAACCTGCTACCTAGAAAGAAATATTAGTTAAAAAAAAAAAAAGACTATTTACAGACTAGCTGCTGGGTAGGTCACCTGAGTAAGACACTCCGGAGTTAGAATATTGCTCCCTTTCTCCACCAGCTCATTTTGTGGCACAAGTTGAAATGGCGTCAGTAAACTTGTTAAGCACAGAAGCTGCTAAGAAGCCTGGCCGGTTGAAATATCTGGAGGTAGGCCACCTTCACGCTGGCCAGTGACCAAGAACATCTTCCCATGGCAGGCAGGGACCCTGATGCTCGTGGGACACTGGTACTGGCTTTCTCCCTTCATCCATCTCTAATCTCCAAAGTTTTTGCCCCCTCAATCTTAAAGGCCTCTTTTCTTAGGATACCAAAGAATTTCATTAGCAAATATATTTAGTAACTGAGGGCCAGACAGATAGACTAGGAGCTAAGGTACTTTCCTTGCATGCAGATGGTTTAATCTTTGGCACCACAAATAGTTCCCTGAGCACCACCTCTGAGCACAGAGCCAAGTGTAGCCTGAGTACCACTGGATGTGGTCCCCTCAAAAAAGAAGATACTAGTACTAAACAACATTTGTATTTGTTGTCTTCTCCTTTGCTTTTCTAAAAAAAAAAAAATTTAATCCTGATCTCAAAAAAGAGCCCAGTTCATTGTTTGACTATTCCCTAGCCTAATATTTCTACCCAAATGAATTCTTTCTGAGCACAACCTGTAAAATACTAGTTTGTCAATGAATTCTTACTGGACAGACTATCCCTCTACCAACCTGAGTGAGAACAAGTTCAAATATCATTTCTTTCTGTGATTTTCGAGTCAGTCTTGACTGTTTTCTTATTATAGACCCTGACCTCAGGTTTATTTATTGGGGTGGGGGGGCATTAGAAACACCCTTAAATTTTCCATGCTGGCTGGTGGAATTGGACTCCTTGCTTCTAATAGGTTGGTTCCCTTCTGATGTTTAATAGTGATACAGTGTAGAGAGGGAAGAAGTAAAAAGTTTTGCCCCAGTTCTATTTAAAGCTTTTAAATGGAAGAGACTCATTAAGCCTCAGCGTGGTTAGCCGGGCCCATGCTTTGGCACGTGGCTTTCAGGCCAGCTCTTTGAGAGACCCAGCCCTGGGCAGGAACCTAGCTCCTTCCCAGATTCACAGGGAACCAGAGTGCCAAGACTCCAAACACACCTCTTGCTCTCTCCTACGGCTATTATTCCCTGGAAAATCAGAGAGGGCAAAGGGACTTGAGCCCTGTTTTCGGTCCAACCCAGGCCTTGGAAATGACCTTTCCGATTTCAAATCAGGAAAATGCATTCTTCAAATTAGCTCTCCCTTGTGTTTTGAAAAAGAAGACCCCGCATTAGTTTTGTAACTGACATGCTCTCTGGCTCTCGCTCTGAGCTAGATTTCCAAAGCCTATTGCAACCCAGGTTTTTCCTCCTCCTCTCAGACTCGTGAAGTCAAACTCAGCTGAAAGATTTCCCGGGGATGGGCCACAGGGAAATCTTGCTTATAGGCTACCCTGAAATCCTGGTGGGAATGAGGGTCCGATGCGGTGAAGGGGCTGCTCACCCCCTGGGAAGCTTCCAGTCCTGTGGGAGAGTGCGTTGACTATTAACCACATTTTCGTTTCGCTCACTGCCCGCCCTGATGTTCCGTCTGCAACATTGCTTACACTGGATTCTTTCTATTTTTATTCCTATCATTAAATGGTAGTGCTGTAAATTCTGCAATTATTGTCTAATAAACTGCTTTCCTTCGTTGGCCCTGGCTCCACTGGCTTCTTTCTCTCTTCCCCGGACTGCATCCCAAAGTGGGTTCCAGAAAGAACAGCGCTGCCATTCTGCCCAGTGGGCGTGTACGCCACCCCTTTCTCTGACAGGTGCAGATTCTAGTCAGCAGGTTCCTCACCCACATTTTCAGTCCCAGAGGTTAGGACTCAACTTACTTGAACTCATTTAACTCCAGAGATAACCTCTCCTCACCATGACTGTGTACAGATTCCGCGCAAACTCATGGGAGAGAGGGGAAGGTTATTGTCACCAGATAGAAGATTTGAGTAAAACAAATTTGTGACCAGGAGAACTCACCTGCAATTGCGGGTTGGCCACAGAGCAGTGATGTGGCTTTGCACCAGTCATTTAAACTATGGAGGGAAGGAAAAAAGAGAGGAGTGTAGAAAATGAAGGTAGGGGCCAGGAGCTAGCCCAGAGAGCTGGAGTTTTGCACGTCAGAGTCCCGGGTTTGATTCCCAGCAGTTTGAAACTGCTGGAAGAGCCGCCCCGGGACCACCAGCTCTCCCGCCACCCCAAAATAGAAAAAGCAGGGTAGGTTGTGGCTTTTGGGGTGACACCTGGCAATGCTCAGGGGGTTTTCCTGGTTCTGCACTCAGGAATTACTCCTGGCAGTGCTTGGGGGACTCTATGGGATGCCGGGGATTGAACCCAGGTTGACTGTGTGCGAGGCAAAGGCCTTCCCCTGCTGTACTAATCGCTCTGGCTCCAAAAAGTAGGGAAGGGGGACTGGAGCAATAGCACAGTGGGTACGGTGTTTGCCTTGCACACGGCCGACCCAGGTTCGATTCCCAGCATCCCATATGGTCCCCTGAGCACTGCCAGGGGTGATTCCTGAGTGCAGAGCCAGGAGTAAACCCCTGTGCATCACCGGGTGTGACCCAAAAAGCAAAAAAAAAAAAAAAAAAACAGGGAAGGTTGGAATGCCCTTCTAATGCTGCCACCAAGTGGGCATACAGCTGTGGTTTATGGCTCCAAACATGTCTGTGTTGTCCAGTCTCCACTTCCAATCTGGGACTCCATCCAGGACACGTGCGTGGAACCCCACAAGGCTGGCAACCACTGACCGTGGACTTCCCACAACGCAGAGAGACCGGGAGAAGCACAGGTAAGATTTCACTGTTGGCTCCGTGTCCTTCAAGTGCCCACAAAAAAAAAAAAAAGCGAATGTGAAAATGATCCTTACTAAGGGCTTCGAAATTGAAACCACAGAGAAAGTAGCTGGTGTTGTTATGAAGCCGTGGCTACAAATCCCTCTCCCCACAGAATTCTCGGGAGTGACCTCTTTTGAGCTTTAAACGGTCTTCAGCATCATCATTGTTTTTATTGTCATCGTCTTCACCTTCACCTCTCTGCCTGGAGACCAATAAATCACCTTTTCATCTTCTCCTCCTGAGTTCAGAACTAATTGAGAAATAAGACACAAAAATGAAACCAAGACCTTTTTCTCAATCCATTTTATTGGTAGAGCTGAAGTGAAGGACAGGGATAGGATTTGTGACCAAGGGGCTTCCTAATACAATTCTCCCGAGTTGAACCGACTGCCTCTCCTTCAGAACAAGCAGCCCACTTTGCCCCTGCTCAATCCTCACCTTCCCAGAGGTTGCTCCCAAGAGAACCTCCCAATAAACCTCCTGCACATGAACCTTGAAAGCTCAAAATCTGCTCCTGGGGAAATCTAACCAAGAGTACTTATTTATCTTTCTCTGCTCCATCCTGCCCGCCCCTAAAAAACAAACCAGGCACTTGGGGAATGGGAAGGGAAAGGGAGGAAATAGGAAAGACTTAGCTATTTCCTAAAACGGGTTTTTGTAAGCCAGCAAGAGTCTGAGGTACCAGAAAACGGATAAGCTGTTTCTGCCCTGTGGCCGGGGAGGTGGCTCAAAGGGCTGGAGCATAGCACACAGGCATCGCATGTGGGGATCCCTGGGTTCAATCCCCAGCACTGCATGCACCCACACACCACAGGGAGTGATGCCTGAGCACGGATGGGTATGGCAAAAAAAAAAATCGTTTCTATAATTTCCCCAAGTATTGTGGCTTTTGAAGGAACATTAGAGATTAAAAATTGAGAGATAGTTTTCTTTCAATATCTAAGATTTAAACTGAATTAAAGATGATGCCTTCCTGCACAAAATGGGGGAGGTCAACACTGGGCAAAGACTGCAGGCCCTGGTGTTCAGGGCCCCCCGCAGGGCAGACTCGCACACTCGTGTCCCGCCCACTGGCAGGTGTGAGGATGGGAATGACCCTGTGCCTGGCAGAGGATCAGGACTAGGACACAGTCACGGTTTCTGAGCACAGCTGCCCAAAACTGGAGCCTCCAGCAGTGATGAAGCTAAGACGTTAAGGCAATGACTGAGGGGCCAGAGCGATAGTACAGCGGGTACAGTGTTTGCCTTGCACGCAGCCGACCCGGGTTCAATCCCTGGCATCCCATAAGGTCCCCCAAGCACCGCCAGGAGTAATTCCAGAGTGGAGAGCCAGGAGTAACCCCTGAGCATGGCTGCATCGCTGAGTATGATGAAGAAAGAAGAAAGAAAGAAAGAAAGAAAGAAAGAAAGAAAGAAAGAAAGAAAGAAAGAAAGAAAGAAAGAAAGAAAGAAAGAAAGAAAGAAAGAAAGAAAGAAAGAAAGAAGAAGAGACAATGAGTGAGACCCAGGCGAGTCAATGGTAGAAGGAGCCACGTGTGGCCCACACAGGAAAGGCAGCCAGGACCAGCTGAAGAGGCGGCGGGCCTCTTGCCACACGCTGGTCATCAGAGAGCAGGCTGCCCCCCACGCCAGCACACCCAGCCTGTCTCCCTCCCCTCCTCCCTGTCATTGAGAAGAGGGATGGGGAGTGTGAAGAAGCACCCATGGCTGGGTGGCACCCTCAGGTAGCATGCCCTGGTCCCTCTCACTGTCGGGGGGCCCGGCGTGCAGGAGCGTTGGCCACGCCAAGCCTGCGCTGAAGACCGTAGGGCCAGGTGTGTTCCGGGCTTCCCGCCCAACTTTTGCCAGGGTGCTGGCAGCACTTTGCATCCACTGCTTGGAAACACATCACCCTGGATCTCGTCTTTGCCTGCTTTGTATGTTCCGTGTGTGCCTGGGCTCAAAGTCCCTCTTTTTTTTTTTTTTTCGTAAGGGTAAAAATCTTAACTCCTGACTTCAGCCATTCCCTGAGTCAATGACACTGTCGGCTGAAGGCAGTGTGCCCACCATCCCGAAGCGAGAGGGACTCCTTCCTCCCGAGGGTGGGCAGAGAGCCTGGCAGCCAGCCCGGTGGGCGATCGGGGAGCCAAGGGCGGGGCACGGCTCTCGGATGGTGTCAGGGCACTGCAGGGTCGAGGGTCAGGACAGCACCTTAGAACAAGCCCCTCTGCAGGTCAGGACAGGGTCTGTGAGACTCCTGGGTGCTTGACATCTGCCCCAGGTCAAAGGGCAACCATGGTTCATCCCCATAAATGTGTTTCCACAAGACCTGGGGCAGAGTGGGGGGGGGGCACAGAGGCCACTCCTCACCCAGCCCCCCAAGCCCGATGCTCAGTGAGCAATCACCAACACAAAGATTTCTCTGTGGTGGCTGGCACAGACGCCAGCCCCGGGAGGGACCGCCAGGACCCCCGTCCTGCTCCGTCACCATTTCTTTTACAGGGTTGAGAAGTCAATATGCTGAAGTCCTTGCTTCTATTTTGTCTATTTTCTTTTTTTTTTCTTTTTTTTTTTTTTTTTTGCTTTTTGGGTCACACATGGCGATGCACAGGGGTTACTCGTGGCTCTGCACTCAGGAATCACTCCTGGCAGTACTCAGAGGATCATACGGGATGCTGGGGATCAAACCCGGGTCGACTGCGTGCAAGGTAAACGCCCTACCTGCTGTGCTATCGCTCCATCCCCCTATTTTCATTCTTAAAAAAAATCACCATTGAGGGCCTGGATCGATAGCACAGTGGGTAGGGCTGTTGCCTTGCACGCGGCTGACCCGGGTTCGATTCCCAGCATCTCATAGGGTCCTCTGAGCAACACCAGGAGTAATTCCTGAGTGCAGAGCCAGGAGTAACCCCTGAGCATCACACACCAGGTGTGACCCAAAAAGAAAAAAAAAATCATTGTTGAGGGTGCTTCAGAGCTACTCCCAGCGGGGAGCTCGTGGTTGCTCCCTGGCAGGGCCAGGGACGGAATTCGGGCCTCCTGCAGGCAAAGCCCCCATCCAGCCCTCTGAGGCGTCCTCCCTCCGCCAGCAGTCCTTGCTTCTAGACAGGGCGGCACAGAAACACATAAATCACGAAGCCAACGGATATGCCGAATAATAACTGCAAGGTCTAAGTGCAGAGGAGAAACGACGGGGGGTGGGGGACGGGGGTGGGGGCGCAGATGGTGAGGATGAGGATGAGGCCAGCCCTTTACCTGCCTGGGCAGTAGACAAGAGCTCCTGCGGACAGGCTGGGCCAGTGCGGGGTATGGCGCGTGTCTACTCTGATCTGTGCTGCCCGGAATTTCCTTCCCTGCTGAGTTCTGGGCGGAGGGTAAACCGCTGGAGGGTCTCAGGTTTGAAAGACGGCAGCTAGGCAGCGCGAGGTGCCCTTTCTCACACCAGGGTGCAGGGTGCAGGGCCCTGCCGCTGCTGGGTATCAAACATGTGGCCAGATCTCCTGGGTGGCACACCCGGGACGCTTCAGCCCCCCCCCCCAACCCCAGATTCAGGCCCAGCGACTCAGGGCAGAGGCTGCCCGTTCTTTCTCTAACACCGGAAGTTTGTGATTTAGAGCCAGTGAGAGGGGTGTTCGGGGAGCCTTGGGTTAGTGGCTTCCAGGGCCCTCTCCAGGGACGGGGTCACAGTGAAGGAGGGAAGTGGGCATCTGGACCAGGTCTAGCTGCTGAGAGGCAGTCACGGCGGGGGGAACCACGGTGCCTTGAAGGGAAAGAAGGAAAGGGGGAAAAATATAAAATATAAAATAACAGAGTAGGAGATATACTGCAGAATATAAGATAACAGAGTAGGAGACTAACACCCAAGAATAGTAGAAATAAGTACCAGGAGGTTGTCTCCATGGCTTGGAAGCTGGTCTCTCATTCTGGGGAAAAGGCAGCTCAGTTAGAGAAGGGAAGACCAAGTGAAATGTGGTTGGAGGCCACGCGGGAAGGGAGATGTGTGCTGAAAGTAGACTAGAGACTGAACACAATGGCCACTCAACACCCCTATTGCAAACCACAACACCCAATTGGAGAGAGAGAACAAAAGGGAATACCCTGCCACAAAGGCAGGGTGGAGTGGGGGGAGATGGGATTGGGGGGTGGGAGGGATACTGGGTTTATTGGTGGTGGAGAATGGGCACTGGTGAAGGAACGGGTTCTCGAACATTGTATGAGGGAAACACGAGCACGAAAATGTACAAATCTGTAATTGTACTCTCACGGTGATTCACCAATTAAAAAATAAATTAATTATAAAAAAAACAGAACATTCTCTGTCAAACATTCTCTGGCCTATACCATGACAGTGGAAAAAGAAAAAAGCCAATGAATAAGATGTCATTTTATCTACATTATATAGACACTGAATCCTGACATATCATACCTTTTAATATTAATTTTTATAATATTAGTTAATATATTAATTAAAATATTACTAAATATAAAAAAATAGTTCCTGCCACAGAGACAGGCTTGGGGACAGGGAGGGAATGGGGGACACTGGTGGAGGGAAGGGAACAATGGAGAAGGGACTGGTGTTGGAACATTGAAAGCCTGAAACTCAGTCACAAGTCATTCACGATGATTCACTTACAAAGGAAGAAGCGGGGCTGGAGCGATAGCACAGCGGGTAGGGCGTTTGCCTTGCACGAAGCCAACTTGGGTTTGATTCCCAGCATCCCATATGGTCCCCTGAGCACCGCCAGGAGTAATTCCTGGGTGTAGAACCAGGAGTAACCCATGTGCATCGCCGGGTGTGACCCAAAAAGAAAAAAAAAAAAGAAGAAGCATCAGTGAGCGATGGGAATGTACACCAGTTCCCCGTGGATCCGGCTCATCCTTGCCCCCTTCCACCTCACGCCATCTTCTGCCATGATAATTTGTGTCCGTCATTAGAGCTAAGACACCCTCCAACCCCAGCTCACAGAGATGTGCACAGAGGATTCCTCCTAAGCAAGCTATAATTGCAGCTCCTGCTTGCTGAGCTCGTCCTTGTTTACGGAGTGAGGTAGGGTTCCAGTTTCATTCAGGCATAGTTTTCCAGCCCCCTCTGTTGAAAAGATAAATCTTTCTTCCTGGAGCTTGAGAGATAGTACAAGGGGTAGGGTGCTTGATTTGCACGCAGCAGACCTGGGTTTGACCCCATCATCCTCCTCTGGTTCCCCCCCGCCCCAAGCCCAGCCAGGAGTGATCCCTGAGCACAGAGCCAGGAGCAAGCCCTGAGCATCATGGGGCGTGGCCTCAAAACAAAAAAGTCTTTTCAAATCTTTCCTCTTGACTTGTCTTGGCAGCTGCCTTGTCATTCCCCCCCACCCTTCCCCTCTCTCGACATTTTCGTCTGCACCTGCCGCCACCTGCCTCTCCTTGGAATAAAGCGTTGCTCCTCCTCTCAGCTTGGACTTGCATTTCCCTCATCGCTGATGGTGTTGGGCGGCTTCTCACATGGACAATGTTTGTTTGTTTTTTCAAATAAAGTTTCAAGACGAAATCCAATTTATTTCCAAATAAAATGACAGAAAAGTCTTTTGAGGAGACTTGTAGATGTACTGGAATACTGGGAGAGTGGTGCTGAGGGTTTCTGGGGAGAGCCGGTTTCTACCACGAACCCAGTGTTCGTGTGGCACGTTTGCTCAGTGAAAGTCCGTGCTCCCCTCAGAGCCCCTTGGTTCTCCTTCCCCTGAGCTCCTCCTCCAGCTTTGGAATCTCACATCACATTAGACACCAAGTCTCCTGGGGCCTCTCAGGCCTGGGCTGTTTTCTCACACTTTCCTTTTATGGGTTTTTCTTTTTTCTCTTTGGGTCACACCCGGCGATGCTCAGTTGTTACTCCTGGCTCTGCACTCAGGAATTACGCCTGGTGGTGCTCAGGGGGAACATATGGGATGCTGGGAATCGAACCCAGGTTGGCTGCATGCAAGGCAAATGCCCTCCCCACGCTGTACTATTGCTCCAGCCCCACTTTCCTTGGTTTTGATCATTTTGACAGGACTATTATCATGATCACTTGTTGGCGGGGCCCCAGTGGTGCTCGGGGGCTATTCCAGCATGTGCTGAGGGGTTGCTCAGGCAGTGCTCAGTGGACCTTGCAGGTCAGTGATCCAACCTGGGAAATGCAAAGCTTGTGACCCTTCAAGCCATCTCCCCAAACCCTGACCTTGAGGAGCACTGCTTTGAGGAGCACTGTCCAGGCCTTTTGTCAAGGCCCCTTTCTTAGCACTAGGTCTGTTATGTCATCAGGGTCAAGCCAGGATTATGGTTTCGGGGCAGGGGCTGGTGACGGAAGAAGGGCAGGGAGGACGGTGCAATTCTCATCAAAGCCAACCCGTGTCCAGTCTACCGGGCTTCCTGCTTGTCCTGAACCTGCGTCACATGGCTCGGGTGTCCCCCTTTGCTCCTGTGGCCCCTTGCCTTGAAAGCAAGTGAGGAAACTTGCGCCTCAGTCCCCAGACCCTCGGCCTCTCCAGGCAGGATGCCTCTCTGCAGAGCCCCAACCTGCTTCCTCTTTATGCTGCATCTCCCAGCTGGCCCTGGGTGCAGCCCCAGGTCCGTGGCCCCTCCTGATACTGCGGGGAGCCCCCACCCAGCGTTCCTGAGAAAGTGTGCATCCCGGAACTTGGCACGACAGTCTCTAACGTTCTTTACTCCTCAGTGTCCATGGGGGGTTCATTGGATCAGCGTCTCCTTCCCCTCCCTTCCTCCCATGCACGCACACAAGCACGTGACGCACACACACAAGCACGTGCACGCACACACACGCACGCACGCACACACACGCACGCACGCATGCACACATATATTCGCGTGCCGAGAAGCCCTCAGCAAAATTCTGAAGCGGGTGGAGTTTGTTTTTGCTGCTCTTCCAGGCTCTCTTCTCTGTGAACGCCCTCCACCCCCGGCCTGCTCTGCCCACCTGCAGACCCTCGCTCTGAAGTCGGGATTCCATGAAAACAAATTAATAACTGAGCACTCAAATCTGTACCCTGGGCTAGGAGGGTGGGCTGGAGATCCCAAACTCTCTCCAAGGGGAGGGAAGAGGTCAGGAAAGGGGGTTGAACAGGAGCAGAGATTTCTAACCTCTGAGTGTCACTTCCTGCCTGAGAGCTCCAAATGCCCAAACCCTGGGCTGGAGCGATAGCACAGCGGGGAGGGCGTCTGCCTTGCACGCAGCCGACCAGGGTTCGATTCCCAGCATCCCATATGGTCCCCTGAGCACCGCCAGGAGTAATTCCTGAGTGCAGAGCCAGGAGTAACCCTTGTGCACCGCCAGGTGTGACCCAAATGCCCAGCCCGGTCCCTGCGCCTGTAGTGAAGCAGCCCCCCGGGCCAGGGAGGAAACGGTTTAGCCCCTAGATGTTTTTAGCAGGCCAAAAGGATGCAGGGTGGTGCCTCAGCCTTGCACTTTTCTCTGGCACTGCCTCTGACAACCTGATCCAGGGTTCCCCACCTCTTAGGGACCCCACTGTTTTTCACAACCACCTTTGATGTCTTGCATTCCCAGTGAAACTCAGCTGGGGAACGATTCGAAAACTCAGGGGACCTTCTGGTTTCTCCCTTTGTGAAGCATTAGTGGGGGGAACTTAGGGCTGGAGAGATAAATGGGGCTTGAGGGGCTTCCCTCGCACACAACCATCCCTGGGTTGAACCTCAGCATCACATCGTGTCCCCTGAGCATCCCCAGAAGGGACCTCTGAGCACGGAGCCAGGAATTAGCTCTGAGCACCAAAAACTGAGGAAAGAAAAGTCCATTTCCTTTTCAGGTTTATATGTACTCAGCTAAAGTCCTTGGAGACCGTCATTTTTGCATTCGTGTCTGTCCTCAAAAGGACCACAGGGCACTGCGGGGGATGGGGTGTGTGCAGAGACGCCAAGGAGCGCCTGGGATGTGCGGGACAGAGGGCTGGTATCATCCTTCCCGGGACCCCCAGCCCGGCTGTGGCTGCAGCTCTGGGTCAGAGCACTCTCTCGAGCCCCACAAACACTTCCCAGCATGCACGAAGGCCCCAAGTCTGTTCCGAGCGAGTCTGTGTCTGAAAGCGTGAGACAATTCTGACTCCTCGAGAAGCTCCTGATCCAATTAGGAGGCAAGAGACAGACAGAGGGGCTGGGGCCATAGCACAGCGGGGAGGGCGTTTGCCTTGCACGCAGCCAGCTTGGGTTCAATTCCCAGCATCCCATAGGGTCCCCCCGAGCACCGCCAGGAGTAATTCCTGAGTGCAGAGCCAGGAGTCACCCCTGTGCATGCCTGAGTGTAACCCCCCAAAAAATTAGACAGAATCAGGATACGGAGCATTCCGAGGGCGTTCGAGGGTGTTTTATTTAGTTCGTTTGGGGGCCACACCTGGCAGTGCCCAGGTCTTACTCCTAGCCCGGCACTCAGGGATCACTCCTGCTGGAGCTCAGTGCCCCCCGGGGTCCCTGGGGGTTGAACTGGAGTAGGCTGCCTGCAAGGCAAGTGCCCTCCCCACATGGGGGGCATTGCAACCAACACCCCCATAGCCCCCATCATCCTTGAGGGACCTGACACCCAAGTTCCCAAGCAGGCAGGCCCTTCTCGGCGCCCGCTGGGTGCAACATGTCCCACGTGGACAGAGAGATAGCCCCAGAGTTTGAAGGGCTCAGTATATGCTCCTCCAGCTCGGCTGTCGGCCACAAGCCCTGCGGATGCCCTGGGCCGCCGGCTAGAGAGTGCAGCTCCCCCCGACACCCCCTCCTGGGTCCCCAGGGACCCCGAGCCCCGCCTGTTGATGGCGCTCACACCTACAGCTGTTTTGCCTCCTCCCACCTGCTTCCTTCCCCATCCTCACCGCTGCTCTTGCTGTGGCCGGGCACACCTGGCGGTGGGGCTTGCACACGTGGCTGAGAGGCTCGGGTGGGGGTGCACACCCCAGTTGTGGGGCTGCTGTGTGCTGGGGGTCGCACACACTCTGTGAAAGCAATGGGGGTCCCAGCCGGCAGAGCCACGGGCCATACAGCACAGGTGGGCAGCAAACGGAACTCAGGGCCTCACGTGGCCAGGCAGGTGCTCTCAGCCCCGGAGCCAACCTCGGGCCCTCGAGACTGCCCTCCCCCCCTCTCACCCTGCAGCCTCCCGCAAGAGCCCCCCTCAGACTCTTCCTAGGGGGCTCCATGCACTTTGGTTTGCAACACCCAGACAGGGTTTTGGGGGGCGGGGCGGGGAGATAGGGACACACCAGACAATGCTCACACCGGTCAGGTGTGACAATGCTCGACCCGACACCACACCCTCAGCCCTCTATTTACTTTTGGGGGGTGGGAGAGGCCTCCCCAGTAGTGCTCCCCAGAAGATCCAGGGGTCGCACTGGCAGTTCTCAGCCACCCGGCCCAGGGCTTGGCACCGGGGCCCGAGGAGGCGGCTCTGCTCTGGGCAGCCGGACACAGCAGCGGTGCTGGGAGCCTCCGGCCATGCTGGGGACCGGACCCAGACCAGGCCCCGCCAGAACACGCATCTCCCCGCGCCCTCCAGCCTGCACTACCTTCCTTACCCTTGGCCCTTCCGACGCTCTTCCCCTCTCTCACAGCCCTTTCTCAGGCTGCTGAGTTTCTGCCCACCTGTGGCTCCGCTGTGCTTCACACGCCGCCCTGTCTTCTGCCCCGTCCGGGTCCCACCCAGTGTTCTCCATGCTCCGCCAGGAAGCCGGCACCAAGTGCCAATCACCGCCGAATCCCCAGCGGCTCCCGAGGGCGGTACCAGCATCAAGGTAAGTGGGAGCCCATGAGACAAATGGAAAGGCTGGGACCCCGGGGGGAAGGGGTGGGGGCAGCCAGGAGCCCCTGGGAACTGGGCTCGTGGCTGTGGCACAGTCACTGACGGGAGCAGGTGTGGGGTTGTCCCGCTGGGAAGCGGGCCCTGAGCCCCAGGTCTGAGCCACAGGGAGCTGCCTTCTGGAATGTGCTGTCCCCTGCCGGTCAGATGCAAAGGCACGAGGGAGGATGGGCCAGGACTGGCACAGGAGGCTGAGACAAGGCCCAGGATAACTCGGTGCTGTGGGGCAGGAAGAGGCTGCAAACCCAGCGGGGGGGGGGGGGGCGGGGGGTGCGATTCAGGCAGTCAACAAGCAAGTGGCAGGCCCCGACTTCTCGCCCAATCCCAGGGAAATGTCCAAGTGGGTCTCTGAGTCTCCATCAGCTTTCCCAAAGTCCCCGGGAGCACCCCCTTTTTGACATGTCGACACAAGGACCCTGACAAGAAACGTCCCTCTCCTGCGGGTGCCCGGCTCTCTCCGCCCCCTTCCCTCGTGATGGTGATACAATATTTATTGAGGCTTAAATAGCACCGTTAAGTGCACACGTTGATTTAGAGTGATGGAGTGTGTCGGAGCAGAGAACAGGAACTCAGCCGCAGAGCAGGGACCCCCAAAGGACAAGGAGATACATCATTAGCTAAAGACTCAAGCAAGCAAATGTCACCAGCAGGGAAGAGCAGCTCCTTAATTAGGGCTGCCTTCACACCTCGTGTTAACATGAGCTGGCCATAGACGCTTTCAGAAAGATTCTCCAAGAAGACAGAGTCGAAAACTGCAAACGGCACAGACGGGCATGAAGTGAAGCATGATGTTCCCCCTCCCCAAGCCTCCCACCTCACAGGAAACTCCTTTTAACCTTTCGCTGTTCTTTCTTCTGATAAGTCCTTCTTGCATCACTCAGCAACATGCTTAGTTATCCGTTTCTTGATTGACACAGCAGCAGATAATTTTTAAAAGTTGTTCCTGCTTGTTCCAGTTGATGAGGGAATTGGCTTAGCGCTGTCTCCCACCATCTCACTCTCCTCGGAGTTTTCTGATTCTTGAGTCTCCTTGGTTCTGTTTGTCGCCTCCACGCTATTAAATGATGTGGGTATCTCTATTTTGTCCCAGCTTCTTTGCACAATACCTCCTCTAGAAGTCCAGGGAAGAAACACGACAATCTCCCCCAGCCAGCCCTTCCCCCTCCTGCTCATAGCTTAAGTCTGGCCCCCTGGAGATTCCCTTCCCGGTATTAATGACTACCCACACCTCCCATTCCCCAGCTATAATGATGTCTTCTCTTCTGATCATAAAATTGAAGCTAATAATTTCACTACAATTAGAGATATATAATAAGTCACTACTGACACAGTGTGATGAGAGACATTGAAAAAGAACAGTGAGTAACTGGGGAGATGGTTACAGGGACTAAGGCTCTTGTCTTGCATGTAACTGCCCTTGGCTGGAATCCCTAGCACTGCATATGGTCCCCTGAGCCAAGAATCATTCCTGAACACAGTGCCAGGATTAGCCCTGAGCACTGCCAGGTATAGACTCAACACTCCCTCCCACCACCCCTGCCCATCCTCTCCGGCCCCCCCCCCCGAAAAAAAAAAAAACTATGATCATTTGTCACCGATTATCTGATTACTTCAAAAGCAAATCTCCTGAAGATTTGGGTCCAGCAGATTCCCTCCCATTCCTGAAAGCATTTATAACAGATCACAATATTTTTGTCCAGATTGTATTTGAAACAGAACATACTTCTCGCCTTACCCCCTGTACTCTCTTTGGTCCCAGCCAACTGCATTTCTTTCCTTCCTTCCTTCCTTCCTTCCTTCCTTCCTTCCTTCCTTCCTTCCTTCCTTCCTTCCTTCCTTCCTTCCTTCCTTCCTTCCTTCCTTTCTTCCTTCCTTCCTTCCTTCCTTCCTTCCTTCTTTCCTTCCTTCCTTCCTCCCTCCCTCCCTCCCTCCCTCCCTCCCTCCCTCCCTCCCTCCCTCCCTTCTTTCTTTCTTTCTTTCTTTCTTTCTTTCTTTCTTTCTTTCTTTCTTTCTTTCTTTCTTTCTTTCTTTCTTTCTTTCTTTCTTTCTTTCTTTCTTTCTTTCTTTCTTTCTTTCTTCTTCCTTCCTTCCTTCCTTCCTTCCTTCCTTCCTTCCTTCCTTTTCTTTCTCTTTTCTCTTGGTTTTGGGGCCACAGCTAGCAATGCTCAGGGCTCACTCCTGGCTCTGCACTCAGGAGTTACTCCTGGCAGGTTCAGGGGGACCTGACAGTCACGTGCCAGCAAGCACCCTACTTGTTATCCTACCTCTCTAGCCTCCCAGTTGTATTTTTTAACAGAAAGAAACAATACAAGGAGGGCCCTGCTATGTGGGGTAGTTCAGGGGCTTATAACTTCTGCCTGGCAAGCATAAGGCCGAATGTTTAAGGCCCAGTGCTGCTGCCTGTGCTGAGAACAATCCTGGCTGGCAGCTCTGCTGAAACGATACCCAGGGATGCCGACATGACACCCAGGGATGTGCAGGCACCAAGCCCAGCAAATGTGACCCTTGCAAGCACCTCGACCAAGCAGGAGTGAACACCGTAACAGTGTCAGCAGACAGATGAGGAGGGGAGGAAAAGAAGACTGGAAGACTGAGGGACCAAAACAGCAGCATAGCGAGGAGGGGTCAGATCCCCAGAACCACATCTGGTCCCCCCAGCCTGCCAGGAGTGACCCCCGAGTATAGAGCTAGGATGTGGCTCCAAAACCGAAGAACAGAAAACAAAGACAAGTGAAATAAATTTTATTTCTCCTTTTAGTTCAATGGGTAAAGGCAAAAGATTAATAAAATATTCAATATTTTGAAAGTTATTATTTCCAGTTGTTGGGGGTTTTCATGCTGACTCTGAAGTTGAGTGTGTGTTTTCTACCTGCAAGTAGCCCGCCCCCCGCACCCCTCCCCCGCCTCTCCTGAGCCCAGGGCTGGAATCTTGATCCCCCGAAGAGACACGCTCCCCTGCCAGCCCTCACCCCTACCCCGCCATTCCTGTTTGGGTATCAGTGTGCCTTTTAAATTTTAAAATGTGCATTTGCAGCGGGGGGATGGGGGGTGGGGGTGGCGGGAGATGGCCCGAAGGACTGGCTCACGCGCTTTACACGCAGGAGGTCGGCATCCCCAGCACTGTGGCCAAAATGAAAATGTGCATTTGTGTTTCGCTCTCAGGTACAATCTGTTGCACGCACACCGCCTTTTCTTCTCTCGCTTCTTTCTTCCTAGCCCTCTCATTACTCTTCCAAGGAGTGCTGGATCTCTTAGGCTGACATTCTTCCTCCTACAGTTTCTCTTGCATTTTTCATGCTTTTGCCATTTTGCTCTAGACCCTGAAAGAGTTCATCAAATTCAGCTCTAGCCCTTTTGTTAAATTCTTTATGTTGGTAGTTAGTTGGAATTTTTCATGTAGAAACCTTGTGTTTACCACCCCCCGCACACATAGTGACCAGCTCTTGCTTTGTGGAAGGGGCCACCCCAAGGACGCTCAGGGGATACTCAGACTCCTGAGTCACCCTTCGCCTTTGACCTTCGTGCTTCGTTTTGGTGTTCTCTCGCACCTGCTCGTTCCCTTCCCCAACTGTGCCTCTGGGGCTCTGTTGACATCAGTGAATGAAACATCCCTCAGTTACTGCGGGGACTCTGTGGTGAGTGTCCCTGCAGGATGCCACCTCTTCCGTGGGCCAGGGCGGTGTGGCTGCGGGCAAGGTGGTGCTAAGAGCAGGAGCCTCAGTACAGCCTGTCCCCTCGGAGCCACAAACCGTCCAGCCTTTATTTTCCATTCTTAGGCCATACCCAGTGGTGCTCAGGGATCACTCCTGGCTCTATGCTCAGGGATCAGTCTAGGCAGGACTCGGAAGACCACGTGGGGTGCCGGGGATGGAATCCCAGTGGGCTACATGCCCACTGGCCATGCAAGGGTCCTGCCTGCCACTGTGCTGTGTCTCCGGCCTCCTCACCCAGCATTTTACTGTAGGGAGCCGGCAGGCTCCTGAGGATGCTGGGAGGGTTCTGTGGGCCCACGGTGCACACCCAGTGGTGCTGCTGCCTGACTGCAGGGGGGTCCAGGCTGCTGTTGTGTCGTGGGAGGAGCCTGGGCCTCCGGCTGGAGTTCACAGGGCTGCTCAGTGCCTGCTGGTAAACTCCGGTGGGATGCGCCGTAAGCTGGAGCCAGGACTCTGTGGAGTTCTGGGCTCCAGGCTCTGGGCGGGCCGCCTGCAGCTCACAGCTCCTGAGGTCGACCAGTTGTCTGGCTGAACGTAGTCCCTGGTCTCCAGACATCCTGGGGTTGACTAGATGCCTGTGGAGTCCCTTATCCCCCTCGGAGATGTAGATCTGTAGAAACTGCTCCAAGGACCATGTGTGTTTGTTAGTTTGCTTGCTTCTTTGTGAGCCATCTCCCCTGCTGCTTGGGAACTACTCCCAGTTCAGCACTGGGGGGTCCCCTGGGGTTCTTGGTGCTGGGAGGACCCTGAGGTGCCAGGAACTGAACCTGGGCCTCCTGCATGCTTTGTGTGAGCTTGGCTTGTTGAGTTGTCCCCTCAGCCCCCAAGCCTGTGTTCTACTGTGTTTTGTTTTGTTTCTGGGCCACACCTGCCAGTTCTCAGGGATCATATGCGGAGCCTGGATTTGAACCGGGATCATAACTGCAGTCTCGTGCTTTGTACCACCTTTGTGCTCTCTCACGCTTTGAACTATCCTTGTGCTATTTTTGGTCCAGCTAAAACCTGTGAGACTCTCTAGACTGTGGACATGTCTGAACAGTTACAGCCTCTATATAAATTTGGAAGGCAGCTATGCTAACCCCTATACCACCAACACCTCCATATTTGGAAGATTGAATTGGGGGTGCAGTAAACTACTCCTCTGTGTCCCTCCGAAGACAGAGCCTGGGACCACTCATTAAAATCACTCCCCACTTTCGAGCACCAAACCAAAACACACAAAAAATAATTTGAAATGATATTTGCAAACCTATATCCATTGCAGCACTTAGTACAATGGCCAGGATATAGAAACACCCAGTTGTGAATAAATGGGCCGAGGAGATGTGATATCTATCTATCTATGTATACATACAATATATGTGATATATAAATACTTATATATATATATATATATATATGTCTATGTGTGTGTGTGTGTGGAATACTAAGCAGCTCTAAGAAAGGACACAAGCATGCAAGTTGCCACTGCCTGGATGAAACTTAAAATATCATGCTCAGTGAAGTCGGTCAGAAGGAACAAGAATGATCTTTCTCATACACGAGACTGAGTAGGGCAGCAACAACGAGCCAAACACGACAGAGCAGGAGAGTTGGTCCACCGATGTGAGTGTGCGGGAGGCCTGTTAAAAGGTAGAGCCTTGGGGACCGGGAGGAAGGTGGCCTTGGGGACCTTTGTGACGGGTGTGATGCTGCAATGGTGTATACATCCTTAACTGTTTTCTAACTCACTATAGCTAAACAATAAAGGTTTGTTTGTTTTTTTTAAATCACTCCCAACCATCCCACCTCTTCCTTGGCACTCCCCTGCCCATGCCCTCTGGGTAGGGGCGACCCTTTCCGGCTACACCTGGGAAGAACTCAGGCTGTGCCCCAACCACCAGGCTCTGTCGACTTTGGAGGGAACTTTCCCAAAGCCTTTGATGACCACTGCAGTGCGGAAGGCAGCCCAGAGATCTCTGGCCTTGGCTTCCCCTGGCCCCTGGCCTGTGCCCATCAGTTTCGGGGGAGGGTGGGGTTAGAGGGGAGCCGCTGCCAAGGGAGGAGACCCCCCTCAGAGCAAGGCAGAAGGCAGGTCCACAGGAGAGTCCTAAGAACCGTGGCAGGACCTTAATCCTGGGGCCCCATGCACCCATTTTGGAGATAAGACACCCAAGGGCAAGGCTGAGTCCAGTAGGTCACAGCACCCACTGGAACATCTTTAACTTATGGCAAAGATATTTGCCACAAACACCCCCCCCCACCAGGAGCTAACTGCACTATAAGGGTCTCACTTTCAAATGCTTCTTGGAGGTCAACGTTTCTGTCAGCTCTACCGAGCTAGACCTGGTGAATCCCACTCAAGCCTCAGGCCCAAGAAGCCCCTGTGCTCCATGAGCATGTTGGGATTCAACTTTGGGAGGGATCGCAGGGACTGTTCGCCCTTGCCGGGCCCCAGGTCACCCCTCTGCCTGCTGACCTCTGGGTAGCTTTGCTGCTATCTGTTTCTTCTTTCCCTGCTTCCTTCAGCCTTCTTCCCTCCCTCTTTCTCTGCCTCCCTCCCTTCCTTCCTTCCTTCCTTCCTTCCTTCCTTCCTTCCTTCCTTCCTTCCTTCCTTCCTTCCTTCCTTCCTTCCTTCCTTCCTTCCTTCCTTTCTCCTTCCTTCCTTTCTCCTTCCTTCCTTCCTTCCTTCCTTCCTTCCTTCCTTCCTTCCTTCCTTCCTTCCTTCCCTCCTCCTCCCTCCCTCCCTCCCTCCCTCCCTCCCTCCCTCCCTCCCTCCCTCCTTCCTTCCTTCCTTCCTTCCTTCTTTCCCTCCTCCTCCCTCCCTTCCTCCCTCCCTCCCTCCCTCCCTCCCTCCCTCCCTCCCTCCTTCCTTCCTTCCTTCCTTCCTTCCTTCCTTCCTTCCTTCCTTCCTTCCTTCCTTCCTTCCTTCCAGGAAAATAGACCCCTGCCCACATTTCAAACAGGCCGACTTCAAGAAGGCTAACAGCAGAGACAGGAGCTGCCGTGGGCACCTAGGTCTGGGCGATATAACTGTGGAATGTGTTCTAATGTCCCTGTGATGGCCCTAGTCTCACTTTGTAACCTTGGTAATCTGGGAATGTCTTTCAAAGGTACCCATGGTCTTCAGGTGGTCCAGACCCTGCTTTTCAAGATAGTGTGCTTGGGGATTTCGGCTTCTGTACTCTCCCACCAGCTGCTTGCGAATGCCCCACTGCCCCATCAGCTATTCTATAACACAGAGCTCAAGCCTTGGCTCGGGACTCTGTCTTTGAAGCACAAGCTCAAACAAGTCCGCTGGTGAAATAAATGTTCTCCCACTTCTCAAGGCAAGATACTTAGTTTTCCACTCACTTTTGGTGGGAATTTTTGCAGCGCTTCCTTTTTCCTTCTTCCCTCCTTCATCTCTCCCACCTTTCTTCCTTTCTTCGCTCCCTTCTTCCTTCCCTCATTTTCTGCAATGGCTCACCATAAATATGTATCAAACCGGGGCTGGAGTGATAGCACAGCGGGTAGGGCGTTTGCCTTGCATGCGGCCGACCCAGTTTCGATTCCCAGCATCCCACATGGTCCCTCGAGCACCGCCAGGAGTAATTCCTGAATGCATAAGGCAGAAGTAACCCCTATGCAACACCGGGTGTGACCCAAAGGCAATATATATATATATATATAAAACATATATATAATATATATATGTATGTATCAAACCTCCACCCATATTCTGTCCTTATGGCATTTTATGAAGGACTTACTGAGGGCTCAGAGGTGACCGTGATTCTTAGGTAATAAGGACTTTGTAGGGCTGGAGAGATAGCACAGCGGGTAGGGCATTTGCCTTGCACGCGGCCGACCCAGGTTCAAATCCCAGCATCCCATATGGTCCCCTGAGCACGGCCAGGGGTAATTCCTGAGTGCAGAGCCAGGAGTAACCCCTGTGCATCACCAGGTGTGACCCAAAAAGCAAAAAAAAAAAAAAAAAAGGACTTTGTGGTGTGACATCACATGCATAATTCAAAAGTATATGATGTGCTCATAGAAAATGAAAAGTCATGTGTTAATTCTATAAGTTCAGCACATCGCTCTGATTTCACATTTCAGCCTACAGGTCCTTTGCACGCACCATTCAGCCCCACAGAGCCTGCACACCCATCCTGGGTACCAGAGCCCCAGAGGGCCCAGCCCAGCCCAGGCCCATCAGCCTCCCAGGGGCCCAGGGACCCTCCCCGTGAAGGGTAATGGCAGGAAGGGAAGCCAGAATCTATTAAAACGCTGGATGAAAACAAACAAGGGCAGTTCGGATCATATTACACATTACTTTCCCCACGGCTGACAACAGAAAAAAATCTCAAAGGCGGTAAAAGAGCATCGCAGACCATAATGGTCTAATAACTTGGTGATAAAAGTGCTTGTGGGAGCAGTGTGGGGGCCGTCTGCTCCTGTGGCAGGCCTCGGAGCGCCTGCAGGCCCGCGGGGGTGCGCTCAGAAGCATTACTGCCTAAGTGCTCGCTCAAGACTTCCTCGGCGATGCAGCACGCTCGCTGGAGAATCGTAATTAGGCCTCCGAGGTGGGCCATATTCACACATTGTGCATCATCCTTAAAGATGACAGGAAAAAAATGACCAGGGTCGTGATGAGTGGGTCTGAGTCTTCCATCAAGAAAATAACAACCACAACTGAAAAAAAAAAACAACCAACCAACCAAACAAACAAACAAAAAAAACATCCTAGCTGGATGCACAGTTCTCTGCATCCTAAACAACAGAATTTTGGTTTGGTTTGAAAGGGAAAAGGTCAAAAGCAAGAGAGACAAAGGAAAATCAGGAAAGCAAGAAGGCTGGCAGCCCAAGAATCTAGAAGATTCCAGACTTGTCCAGAGCTGAGGAGACACTGAGGGCGTGTCCTCCTCCTCCCTTATCCTTGTCCGCCCCTTGATGGGTGCTGTGACAAGTGGGGTGGTGCCTCAGGTTGAGGGACTTGCAGGGTCAGCCCTGGGGCTGGCTGGAGGGGGGCACGCCCTGAGTCGGGGTGCTGAGACCCCTGACTGCCGTGCAGCAGGAAACAGTTTGGGGCACTGAGGACCACAGACAGCAGAGCCTCCAGCTCGCAGCTGGCACCCGTGGCAGGTTACCCTTTGAAAAGGCTCTAAGAGTTGAGGATGAAGAAAACATCTCCCCAAGTATCTGGGCATCAAGTTTCTCTTCTTCCCTTCCCCGCTTTCCTCCCCCCCAAGCTCTCCCTGCAGGTGTGCTCACTAGAAATGGCTTCTCTAGGAATTGGCAACGGAGGCTTCCCGTTCCTCATGCTCCAACCTCAGAACGGTTCGGGTTGGCTGCTGCCTCCACACCCCGCCCCCAACGCCACCCCCCTGCCTTGAAGCATACACTGGTGAAGGGGCAGGTGCTGGAATATTGTATGACTGAAATCCAATCATGAGCAACTTTGTAACTGTATTTCGCTGTGATTCAATTTTTTAAATTAAGAAATAAGAGGGGCTGGAGCAATAGCACAGTGGGTACGGCGTTTGCCTTGCACGCTGCCAACCCGGGTTCGATTCCCAGCATCCCATACGGCCCCCTGAGCACCGCCAGGAGTAATTCCTGAGTGCAAAGCCAGGAGTAACCCCTGGACATCGCCAGGTGTGACCCAAAAAGCAAAATAAATAGAAGAAAAGAAAAATAAAAGAATCCCTTTCCCCCAACCTCCACCCCCCGCCCAATGGGGTGGGTCATTACAGAATGAATAGACTGTAATGAAGGCTAGACCTGACCTGGACTGAGGTCGCCTTTGTTTGCAGCCGGAGTCTACTGAGACTATCATTGTATCTTCTTTTCTGAACTGAGCACAGACCCCCAACGTGGTTTTACTTCCTTGTTTTTGTTTTCTCTTCCCCACCACCAGGAGCACTTAAGACTCACCAGGCACCTCTGTCCCTTCCAGGTTGGCCCATGGCCATAGATGGCCTTAGTCCATGTGATATTCTCCCAGGTGACAGGCGCCTTTTCTGAGTACACGGCCATCTGTCTGTTTCTGGGTAGCTCTGCGGCACCCAGCACAGCACTTCCAGCAGAAGGCCGCTAAATTCTCGTGCAGCTGATGGAATTGTTGACACCATCTGCTGGAGGCCGGGGGACCAGGGAACTCTCAAGAAGGCCTGAGCATCTTTGCATCATTTCTGTTGTTAATGTGCCTCTAGGCTGTTGCCTCCCAACCTTGAGTAAGAGAAACAGTCATTCTTTTCTTCTCCTGGCTTTGGCAAGAAGAGAGAGAGAGAGAAAGAGAGAGAGGGGCTGGAGCGATAGCACAGTGGGTAGGGCATTTGTCTTGCACTCGGCCAACCCGGGTTCGATTCCTAGTATCCCATATGGTCCCCTGAGCACCGCCAGCAGTAATTCCTGAGTGCAGAGCTAGGAGCAACCCCTGTGCCATCACCGAGTGTGACCCAAAAAGGAAAGAAGGAAGGAAAGAAAGAAAGAAAGAAAGAAAGAAAGAAAGAAAGAAAGAAAGAAAGAAAGAAAGAAAGAAAGAAAGAAAGAAAGAAAGAAAGAAAGAAAGAAAGAAAGAAAGAAAGAAAGAGAAAAAGGTAGAAAGAGAGAGAGTGAAGAGAGAGAAAGAGAGCGAGAGAAAGAAAGAGAGAGAGGATTACAAAGGAGGAAAAGGTAGAAGACCTACAGCACCTATAACACACACACAATCCATCAAATCAAACCCAGCTGATCAATAGCTGGTTGTACCTCGAGGAAGGCGATCATTTCCTTCAGGGATAGAAGCATTCTACATTTATTTTCTCTTTCTTCTTCTTGCACTTTCTTAGCCATCAAAGCATCTATTGAGCATTTCCAAGTTTGAGAAGGGAGTTCCCCTTCCTTTACCTCATCGGACTTTCCCGAACGTTTCTGGTGCTAAGTGACAGGCGATCATTTCTGCTCTCCAGATTTTAACATCTGCACTTTCCTAAGAGCCTCTTAGCCAATCAAGAGGATATTTCTTGTAAGTCAGCAAGAAAGGCATGACTTATTCATATCAGATTTTAGAAAAAATGTTTTTCCTGGTGGTAAGAGACAGGTGAACTCTCATGACATCACAAAATAAAAATCTCCAGACACATTAAAATCTTATTATACAAATGTTGTTTTGTAACTATTAGAAAACATAGACAACTACTTATTTATCTGATCCACATAGTGGAATAATTCTTTGAGCATAAAACAGTGCAGAAAATCACAATAGAAAGGATGAATTAATTAGCCCGCACAAAGACCTTAAGTGTAGCTTAAAATATGAGATATGTAATACAGCAGACAGGGAGCTTGTTTTGCACAAACCATCCGGATTTGTCCCCAAACAACATACATGTTCCACCCAGCCCAGTCAGAAGTGATCCCTGCACACACTTTGGTATGACCCCAAACCAGAAAATGAAATAAAATAAAATAAACGAGATCAGCTGGAAAAGCATTCACCATGTACATACACAACAAGCAAAAGGTTAATATTCTGACCATGTGAGGTATCCATACAAATCAATAAGGAAAAGAAATAGAGGAGTGGATAGATAGAAGTTAAAAATCAATAGATGATTCACAAATGGAGAACCGCAGAGGTCTGCCCAGGACACAGAAGAAAAGCTATTCAGTCACCAAAAAAAAAAATTCAAAGAAATTAAAAATAAAGTTACCACATTCAACTTCTTGCTTATCAAATCAGTGAAAAAATATAAAGATTGATAGTAGCAGGTGCTACTCAGGTGAAGTGAGAAGAATATAAATTATATGACCTTTCCGGAATGTGCTTCAGCAATGTGTATTCAGGAACCTTTAAAATAACCATATTCTGATCTAGTCATTCTTTTCTTGTGGGAATTTATCCCCCTAACAACAACAACAACAGTAACAAAACATCAAGGAAGGGCTATGCCCCTTTGGATAATAGTTTAGGTCTTAGAATGAAAAGGGTTTTGCAAATGTGCATCAGGGAAGAATAAAATAAATGACAGGTGTCTGCCAGCTGCAAATGTGTGCCAGGCAAGCATAGAATAAGATTATTTATAGTCTCTTAGGTAGAGGGGCAGTGTGGGCAAAAATAAAATAGTATAGAATACCACGCCAACTTTCTTAGAGATATTACATGTATCTCTGGATTTGTTCCATGGTTCTTCATACTCTTTGAAACTGTGATAAATTTTTGTCTTCTTTTAAATTATGTTTTCTGGTTGTGTATTCCAAGGTTAGTGCATGCAATTGAATTTTCTAACTTGTTAATTATTTCTAATAATTTTCTCACTGATTATTTGTGTTTTTACTATGAAGTTATGTCATCTGTAAATAATGGCAGTTCAGCTTCTTTTTTCAATCCTTTCCTTTTCTTCTCTTGCTATGGTGACAGGCTTTCCAGACCATGTGGAGAAATAAAAGATAAAAAATAGAATAGGAAATTGTCAGGACTTTATATTTTTAAGGGCATCTGATGATTACTCTGTGAAATACAATCTTTATGTCCCTGTTGTATATTAATGTTAACTTACACAATGTCAGCCTGGGCTGGGGAGTGACCTTGTACTGAAATGCAAATAGCCAGCCCCGAGACCAGTGACAGCTTCCCGACTGACCTCAAGCTTGGACAGTCCACGTGTGTGTTTGTCTCCTGAAGTGTTAGTCTCACTCTCTGCGACTGTCCTCTGCTGGGTGGAGGTTGTAAGTGCCAATCGGAATGGTATTCCACACTTTCTGAGCACTGTGTCTGCAGACCCCCTGAAACGTAGGCTGAGACGTCTGGAAGGTTCTGGCACACCTAGAGAATGAGTTGTTGAAAAGCAGTGCCTTTGTATGTTCATTAATTTTTTGGGTCTTTGGTTTAGGGTCCATACCCAGTGTTTCTTGAGGGTTTCTCCCAATTCTTTGTTAGGGTCAAGAGAGAATGATTGGTTCCAGGGATCAAACTTGAGGTCGAACATGCAAAGCATATGTTCAAATCCTTTGAGCTGACCCAGTACAGCACATTTTGATGTGTGTGTGTGTGTGTGTGTGTGTGTGTGTGTGTGTGTGTTATGATGCTGGGGATCAAACCCAGGTCTCATGCTTACAAGGCACTAGAACTTTAATGCTGAACCACATCCCCAACCCTGAATACGACAACTGCTTTTGTTTGTTTCATTTTGGTTTGGGGGCCACATTCAGTCATCCTGAGGGCTTCCTTCTGGTTCTATTCTCAGGGACCACTCCTGGTGGTGTTCAGGGACCATATATGGTTCTGGGGTGGAACCAGGCCTGGCTACATGCTAAGAGCTTTATCCCCTGTACAAGTGCTCCAGTCCAAGATCATATTTTTAAATTTTAATGGAAAGGAAAAATATGTAGGAGCCAATGTTAAGTGAGAAATTTGTGTGCAATGTGATCTAGAGTATCACTGTCACTGTCATCCCGTTGCTCATTGATTTGTTCGAGCGGGCACCAGTAACGTCTCTCATTGAGAGACTTATTGTTACTGTGTTTGGCATATCCAATACGCACGGGTAGCTTGCCAGGCTCTGCCGCTCGGGCTCGATACTCTCAGTAGCTTGCCGGGCTCTCCGAGAGGGGCGGAGGAATCGAACACGGGTCGGCCGCGTGAAAGGCAAACGCCCAACCGCTGTGCTATCGCTCCAGCCCCTAGAGTATATAATCTCAAATATATAAATATAGGTCTGGATAAAGACCCTGGGAAGCAATACTCACGTGGGAGTCCTTGTGGATCAGGAGGATAACCACTTTTGAAAAACCTATTTCTGACTTTCTGCAACGAATGACACTGGTATTCTAGCCAAAAACAAAAATCTTTTGGGAAAGCCTGCATGCTGTTAATGAAAATAGTCTTGGAAAGGTAAACAGCCTCATGAACTCCGATGATTCCAAAGTCACCCTCCTTTCTCTTTCATCCCTTATTCATGCCATTGGAGAGGGAATCGCGCAACCAGATGCAACACCAAAGCCCGCAATACTCCACGGCCCTTATGAGTTGGTGGAGACACTGAGTTCCTTGGAATCCGCCCAAAGTCACGCTTCTGGGTTCTGCTCGCTCAGCTTCCTGTTAGTCTAGATTTAACACAAAGATGCTGGTGTGGACCACGGGTACCTCACACTTGAATGTGGTCTAACGAGCACACACTGCAGCATCAGCCTCACTGCAGCGCCAGCTAAGCCGCATGCCAGCGAGACGTGTGGTATTTTACCACTGCCTGTGCCCCTGCTGGCTTCACCCTGGTTGTGCCCCAAATCAGCCTCCCCCAAGCCTCCCGTGCAGCTCCTGGAACCACAAAGAAGCTGACAGAGGAAACGCTGCCTCCACCCCTCCAAAGCTGGTGCCTAGAGCGGTCCCTGGAGTCCTGGCTTGCATCTGCGCCGTTGCCTATTTGGCAGACACAGTGAGGGTGCGGTGGATCTGGAACCCTGGGTGACAGCGGACACCCGGGAACACCCTCTCCCCATTGGCCCAATGCACCATGGTACAGGCACCCGAGAACCTTTTCCTGGCACAAGGCTCTGCAGTGGTGTGCTGCTGACTAGAGCCCTTTTCCTCCCCGGACCCCAAAATCTCAGTGCCCGTGCCCCTCTCCAGACGTGTCACCCCTCCACCACTTTCTGTCCTGGTTCCGTCCTCCTTCTAACATCACGAACGCTCCCCTCTTCCCTCTTCTCCTGGGTAAGACTAAGTCTGTTCCCCAGGGGAACTGCCAGCTCCCCCGAGTGCTACTGCCACACTGCTTACAGAAACGTTGGTGCCGGGGGTAGAGCGATAGCACAGCGGGTAGGGCGTTTGCCTTGCACGCAGCCGACCCGGGTTCAAATCCCAGCATCCCATATGGTGCCCTGAGCACTGCCAGGAGTGATTCCTGAGTGCAGAGCCAGGAGTAACCCCTGTGCATCGCCGGGGGTGATCCAAAAAGCAAAAAAGAAAAAAAGAAACGTCGGTGCCAGCAAGTGCAGCCTGGCCTCCGCCCGCCTCCCCGCACCCTCCCTTACCCCACATTTTCTTCTTCCTCCTCTTTTGCGTGTGTGTTAATTTCTTACCACAGAGAAAGTGCCTTTGAGGAGGCCTGAACGGGCGTTTCTGGTGTTCATGTCTGTGCTGGCACCCCACGGATGCCAGCAGTCACGAGGATGTTCCGGCACCCTGGAAAGTGATGACGCTGCAGTGTCCAGGCCAAGGAATCGAGCTTCCACTTTCCCGTTACAAAATAGGTTTTGGGACGCTCACAGCAGAGACTCCAGTTGAAGGGCCGGGTGTGGGGATTGGGTGGGGGGAGGGAGGGTTCCTGGGGTTTCAAAGCCTTGGCAGTTGCAGACGGAGAAGCCTGGGGCCGAAGGACTCAGGGCATATGAAGGAGGCATAAATAATAGATTTGGAAGAATCCGTGATCAGTCAGAGCCAGACAGCTCTGCCCCAGGCCAGATGAAGTTTCTTGGGACCAGGAAGTGGGGGAGGGGGCGGGAGCAGGAAGGAGGAAGGAGGGGCTCAGAGGGCAGGGCCTAGGGGTGGAGGTGTGAGAGGAAGCCCGAGGGCAGGCTGAAGGGGGTCCCCCGGCTGTGTGGCAGGTGGACAGCTGGACAGCGGGTTCCCGGGGCCATGCTGCCCAGCCCCAGGGCGCCACCAAGGATGGCACCTACAAGGCCTGGCTCCTTGGAGCTGACTCGCTAATGGGGGGAGTGAGCCTTGGACAGACCAGACCCTCGTGTGGGCAAGTGTATGTATCCTCGCACCTGTGTGGGCTGACAGGCATCACCTGCCACCGCTGGGCCGTGGCGAGTGACCACATGGCAGTGGTCCCCCCAAGCGAGCCGTGTCACTTGCTGTGTAGCGGGATACCCCCTCCAGTGCCCGTGATCACCCGCGAGGCCAGTCGCACGGCGCTGTGGTGGTTATTCTCATCTCTGTGCTGAGGGTCACTCTCCGAGGTGCTGGGGGCGCCCAGGCAGTGCTGAGGATGCACCTGGCCTGTCCAGGCTGTGCCCAGCCTGCTGAGCCATCACTCCCACCCCACCCTAGCCCTGCCTGCGTGACTCCTGACTGTCCTTCCGGGCTGAGAAGGGCCCTGTGGGGCTGGGATGTGGCGGAAGAGACCGGAGAGCATGTGCTAGCTACCGAGTTTGTACCCGACACCTGGCAGTCCCTGGGCACTGCTGGTGTTAGCCCGGTGGCTCCCCCACAAGGGCCCTCGAAGCACTGCACTGATGGGGCTGAGCACTGAACCGGCCGGCCCAGAGTCAAACCAAGGCTCTGCAGCCACAGAAACCACGGGAAATATCCTCCCTCCTCCCCAACACCCCCAAAATGAACAGAAGGAATGGGTAGATGGATGGATGGATGGATGGATGGATGGATGGATGGATGGATGGATGGATGGATGGATGGATGGGTGGGTAGATGGATGGATGGATGGATGGATGGATGGATGGATGGATGGATGGATGGATGGATGGATGGATGGGTGGATGGGTGAGTGGATGCATACATGCATGCATGGGTAAATATATGGATGGATAAGTGGATGGATGGATGGATGAATAAATGGATAGATAGATGGATAAATGGATAGATAGATGGATGGATGGATGGATGGATGGATGGATGGATGGATGGATGGGTGATTTGTGGGTGGATTATGGACAGATTAAGGATGTATGTATATATGGCTAGATGGGTGGATATAGATGATGGACGGGTGGATCAATTATTTATGGATGGGTAGCACAGTAGCACTGTCAACCCATTGTTCATCAATTTGCTCGAGTGGACACCAGAAACGTCTCCATTGTGAGACTTGTTGTTACTGTTTTTGGCATATCGAATACGCCATGGGTAGCTTGCCAGGCTCTGCAGTGCGGGCAAGATACTCTCGGTAGCTTGCCAGGCTCTCCGAGAGGGATGGAGGAATCGAAACTGGGTCAGTCTCATGCAAGGCAAACACCCTACCCACTGTGCTATCGCTCCAGTCCTATGTATGAATGGGAGGATCATTTTAAATAAGGTGTCATGGAAGGGCACCCTGGGAAGATATTTGAGCAGACATGGAAAGAAAGCCATGCTTTCCTGCCATGTGTATTTGGGCAAAGAGCTCTCTGGAAAGAGAGCAGCACATGAAAGGTAGGTGTCTAAGGAGGAAAGTGGGGGAGAGAGAGACAGAGAGACAGAGAGATAGATAGATAGATAGATAGAGAGAGAGAGAGAGAGAGAGAGAGAGAGAGAGAGAGAGAGGATATGGGGAAGTTGTAGGCCCGGTCACAGAACTGAGGGAGTCTCGTGGCTGTGGCCTCCGGCCTCCTTCCATGGGGGAATTCCTGGTGTTTGCGCTTCCTGCTCTGAAGAGCCAATGAGGATGGGGGGACACAGGAGAGTGCCTGGGTATCCGTCACACATCCACACCAGGTGTGCCCATGGCAGCCACTGTCCAGGTGTGGTCCTGACAGCTTTATTGCCACTGTGCCAAGTGTGTTCTTGGCAGCTCTGCCACCTGGGAGCTCTGATGCCACCACAGAGTGTGACATTCAGTCCCTGAGCACCACGCCCTGCCCCAGCTCAGGGCCCGCAGAGCAGGCACAGACTGGGGCTTCCCTGCTATGGGGAGGGGCACAGCAGGGCTCTGAGTAAAGTCCAGAGGCAGACTAGACTCCGGGCCTCAGCACCACACCTCCCCGCTCTGTGGCTTCCACAGTTATTGGTGCTCAGAGCAGATATGCAGGCATCCGCCTCGGACTTCAAACTCCCGCCATGTCCTTGCACTGACCTTCATCCCATTCGCTGCTCGTGCCCAAATGTGGGGACAGAACTGGCCTGACTCAGCTTCTAGGCCTCCCCGTCAGGCTTTCGTCTGAGATCCAAGCGGAGCGTGGAAATGAACTCGTGGCCCAGAGCCTGCCAGGATTCTGGAAACTGCTGAGCACTTCCCCCTGGGCAACACTCTCCTTCCCCACCCACCAACCCCCACCCCATGACACCCCCACGGGATCACTCCAGATTGGTCTCTGGGTGATGCTCGCGGTTGGTCAGAAGTGACGTCACTGGGGTGTGTGAGAGAAGGCTGCCCCCATCCTTCGCAGTGTCCGGGGCCTCCCGTGGGCTCCAGTCCCTGTGCTCCTCCTTTCCCCACGGTTCCCTGGGGGGCCACAAGCCAGGATAGAGTTGGCCCATTTCCCCACTCCAGCTGGGACTAGAAGGGGCAGCACTTGAGTGCTCACATCTCCCCACCCTGGCAAAGAGCAGGACAGGGAGCCGGGCACCGCGACAGCAATGGCCGCACCTGCTCCCGGAGACAGTGCCTCACCAGCCCCTCTCCCGCCTCCGACTGCTGCCCCTCAGGCGTGACCTGTCGCTCCATCCTCTGATGCTGTTAGAATCGCCTGTGGTTCCACGACAGATGGTGGAGCATGGAGGGAAGGTCCAGACAGCCACTGGGGGGGTTGAGCCAGGCAGAGAGTGTCATACTCAGGCCTCCTCAGAGCTTGCTCATGCATCATTCATTTATCCATCCATCCACCCATCTCTCCACCCACCAATTCATCCATCAATCCATCTATCCATCATCCACCCACCAATCCATCCACCCACCAATCCATACATACACCCATCCATCCATCCATCCATCCACCCACCCATCTACCCATCCATCCATCCATCCACCCATCACCCACCAACCTATCCATACACCCACCAATACATCCATACACCCACCCACCCATCCATCCATCCAAACACCCACCTACCCACCCATCCATCCATTCATCCATCCATGAGTGCATCCATCTACCCAGTCACCCATCCATCTATCTGTCCATCCTGCCCCTCTGAGTCACAAACCCATGTGTCCGTGTGTCTGTGAGACCCAGGCCTGGCCCTTGTGGCTCATATTTCTGTGACCACCCCCCATTCTCCTTTTAAAGCCGCCCTCCCCTTCCACGGGGTTTGGGATTGAGAACAGCATGGGGAGGGTGCTCAGGGACCCCCTGGTCCTGGTCCTGGGGGTGTTCCCCTCCCCCACAGCCTCCTGCTCCCAGCTCCCGACCCCCACAGTGCTGCTGCTGCCCTGCCCAGGGTATCTTCCCTGTCGCTGGGGAACCTGACGCTCTGCCCAGACATTTTTGGGTCTGTTTTTTGTTTTTCTTTTTGGGTCACACCCGGCGATGCTCAGGGATTACTCCTGGCTTTGCACTCAGGAATCATTCCTGGCAGTGCTCGGGAGACCATATGGGATGCTGGGAATCAAACCCGGGTCTGCCGCATGCAAGGCAAACGCCCTACCTGCTGTGCTATCGCTCCAGCCCACCCAGACATTTTTGAAAGACCCTGGAAACCTCTGTATAAATCAGTCCAAGTTTGTATATGGTTTCAGAATATTCTGGATCATCTGTTTGCTGGGTGTCCAGGAGCCTGAGTCCGATGTACCGCCTGGGCTTGATTTTCTGGGCTTGCCCGAGAGGCCCGGCCGCCACCAGGAGACCTCTCTCTCTCCCGGGTGGAGCTTCTCGGTGTGGGAAGGACAGACAGTGGCTTCAGGGGGCCGTGCCCGCAGCGGCCCCCACGCCTGCAGTCCGTGTGGTGAAGGGCCGCAGCCCCGCCGGCCTGGCCTCCCCTAGGGCTCGCTCGGGGCCACGCCAGGAGGCCATGAAGTGAGCACTAATGTCTTACCCCAGACCTCTGGGCGGATGCGGGGGCCCAGAGCCCACCGGAACACTGGGGGCCCTGCCTGCTTCCCTCTCTGAGCCCTCCCCATCCCAGAATCAGGGTCGCGCCCTAAACCCCCATCCTCGGAGGACAATCAGAAACGACACCTTCATTGTGCCCGCCTGATTTTATGGCCTGGCGCCCTCCGGGGTCAGAGGTCACGGCTGGCAGCAGGCAGGGAGGTTTTTGATGTCACCTCTGGACCCTGGAAGACAAAAGGGCAGAGGCCCACAGGGACAATCCATCTGAAAATGGCCCTGGAAAGAAGGCGGCTCCATCAGCCGGGCACTCGCCAGCCGCGGGGTGCCCTTGCTCCGTCCAGGCGGAGAAACCCGGGAAGAGGCAGACCCCTGGGCCCGGCTCATAAATCAAAGCTGGAGAGACACGGAGGAGGGCGTGACGCCCGCTCCAGCGCAGGAGCTGTGAGGTGTGATTGGTTAACGGGGTTGCTGCCCTCCTCCCCGCCCCCGTCCACGCAAAAGTATGCGTGCACACACATACATACACACTCGCTCCAATCACATGCATGCACACTCTCCACTCACGTGCTTGCGCACGTGTGCGCGCACACGCACACACTCCTCTCACATGCATGCACAACACTCCACTCACATGCTTGCACACACACTCCATTCACATGCACACACACATTCCACTCACACGCTTGCACATACACTCCTCTCACATACATGCACACACTCCATTCACATGCATGCCCACACACTCCACTCACATGCATGAACACACACACTCCTCTCACATGAATGTACACATATACTACACTCACATGTTTGCACACACACATACACATCCTCTCACATGCATGCATACACTCTACTCACATGCATGCACACACTCCTCTCACATGCATGCACATATACTCCACTCACATGCATGCACACACTCCACTCACATGTCTGCACACACATATACACCCCACTCACATGCATGCACACACACTCCACTCACATGTCTGCACACACATATACACCCCACTCACATGCATGCACACACACTCCACTCACATGTCTGCACACACATATACACCCACTCACATGCATGCACACACTCCTCTCACATGCATGCATACACTCCTATCATATGCATGCACACACGCCACTCACATGTCTGCACACACATACACACTCAACTCACATGCATGTACACATTCCACTCACATGCTTGCACACGCTCCACTCACATGCATGCACGCACATGCACACTCAAATCACATACTTGCACCCACACACTCTACGCACAGGTATGCATAGACACAAACACACTCCACTCGCATGCATGTTGTGCCTTGCTGGATAGCTATGGGGATTGCACATGAGTGAGCAGGGGGTGCCTCTTAGTTGAGATACATGTTATTGTTGTGGTGCTTGTTAGGGGCTCTGCAGTTCCTGGCTTGATGCTCACATATCCTTTTTTTTTTTTTTTTTTTTTTTTGCTTTTTGGGTCATACCCAGTGATGCTCAGGGGTTACTCCTGGCTTTGCACTCAGGAATTACTCCTGGTGGTGCTCAGGGGATCAGATGGGATGTCAGGTACAGAACCCAGGCCGGTTACATGCAAGGCAAATACCCTACTTGCTGTACTGTAACTCTGGCCCCTTGCAATCCTTTTTAGTTGCAGTACTTCTGCGGGCCACAGCTCTTTTTATGGTGTTTACACACACACACACACACACACACACACACACACACACACACACACACACAGCCACAATGTGCGGGGAATCCCTGGTATGCCTTGGATTGCGTTCAGCAGAGCTTCAAATCTGAAATACCAGTGCTTCCAGGATCATGCCTGTCATATGTAGGACACCAAGGATTTCAACTCATGACCACATGTTTGCCAAACAGGTGTGCTGAGGCCCTGAGCTATTCCTCCAGCCTGGGGATATATTTTCACTTGCACCTGAACAACAGTAGAGGCACAACTGTGTCTAACAGAATTACATCCTGAGTGGAGGGAGCCAAAAGCCATTTCAAATGAACTAAGAATCCTAGAAAGAATTGCTGAGAGTCAGGAAACCAGCTCTGTGTGACCTTGGATGACACACCTCACCTCTCTGGGTTTCAGTATCATTTACAGACTCAAACTGCACTTGTGCCTTTGGAGAGATTGTTCTCTCCAGACTCCCTGGGGCTGGGCAGCTCTGACCTGGCAGGATCTGTCTCTGGGTTTCCAATCACCTTTAGATATTGGACTAAATAGAGAGTCTACAACTAAGTGGGTTTTTTTTTTAGAAGAAGCAAAATAAGAGTTGGAGACGTATCTCAGAGGTAAAGTTGCCTTACATGTGAGGTCTAATTCAGGAAGGAAGGAAGGAAGGAAGGAAGGAAGGAAGGAAGGAAGGAAGGAAGGAAGGAAGGAAGGAAGGAAGGAAGGAAGGGAGGAGGGAAGGAGGAAGGAAGGAAGGAAAGAAATGCAGTTGGCTGGGACCAAAGAGAGTACAGGGGGTAAGGTGAGAAGTATGTTCTGTTTCAAATACAATCTCTCAAAAACAATTTTAAAAAAATCATAATGGTGCCCCAATCCTCAGAAGCACATTTTGAAATATTTTTAATACGCCTTCCAAGCCGATGAAAGGAGAGTAGAGGCGGATTTTTTTTTCCATATGAAAAGGAAGCTTAAGTCTTGTGATAAAAATGAAATCACCCTCATAAGAAATTCTCCAGGACTCTGCTTCTCGCTGTGAATCGTGCCAAGAATCAACCATCTCCTGGACAATGCGGGGGGGGGGGCGGGGGGGGCGCGGTGAGGACAAAGAAGACAGGAAGTCTTCTCCCTGCCACCCGAGACGCCAGCCTCGCGCGCACACACACGCGCGCACACGCGCACACAACCACCAGGAAAGGAAGGAAGAGACATCAGTAATGAGAGGCCACTAATGGATTGGCCCAAGTATAGAACAACATCCCATCACTGTTCTAGAAAATAATCAATCAAGCACTTAATTTTAAACATAAAAGTAAGCTGCCAGGAGACTGTTAATAGATAACCAAATAAATTCACAGTTGTAGGTGGGATTCCAGACCAGACCAATCCCCTCGCCCCCAAGCCTGGGCCCCGCACACAGAGAGGGTCTGGCCTGGCCGTCACCGCCACGTGGGGGACCTCCTTTCAGCCCAGCTCCCTGGCAGCGGGCTCGTGGCTCCGGGGCGTGTCCTGTGTGCGTGGTGCGTGCTTTCTAAAACTCCGAGCCTTGAGCATATGAAGGGCAGCTTGGCCCGAGCCAGGCCCCCAGCGGGTTCCTAGCCCCGGAAACCCTTCGAAAGCTGAAGAGCCCGAAAGGTCGGTTTCCCAGCATAAAGGGTCAATTGTGTAAGAGCCGGGGGCCCCCTGAGCCTGCCACAGCGGGCAGCACGGCCTGGGGACCGCAGGCCCGGGAGGGAGAGGTGGGAGCTACACAGATGGCCCCCAGTAACAACACCATACATGCGTACACACACACATACACACTTGCGCACACACATACACACACACATGTGCGCACATACATATACACACATACATATACACATACACACAGATATACATGTACACACATGTACACATATACACACTCACATACACACACATATGCACATGTACACACATATACACATGTACATATACACACATATACACATACACACATACACGCGTACATACATACACATATGTACACACATATACATATGTACACTCATGTGTACATGTACACACATACATACACATATGTACACATACACATGTACACACATATGTATGTGTACACAAATGAATACACATATACACACATGTACACACACCGCCAGGGGTAATTCCTGAGTGTAGAACCAGGAGTAACCCCTGTGCATCGCTGGGTGTGACCCAAAAAGCAAAAAAAAAAAATGTTTAAAGTACACATATACATATGAGGTGAGATTCATAAGGATACAAGTGATTGTTTTCATCTCCTTTTAAATTGTGTATAGTTTGTAATAAGGGATTCCAGGTTGTGGCTCCATGGTAGAGCACATGCCTTGTCCCTGACTGATAGGAGGCTCTGTGCTCTCTCTCTAGGAGTACATGCACAAACACACACACACACACACACACACATACACACACCCATTTGTATGTGTACACCATGCACACACAGGCACACACATGCATATGTGCACACACACTGAGTCCATTATTTGCAATAAGAAAGTAGTTTTAATTACGGCCAGGGTCCTGGGTGTAAATGCTCACGGACGCACAGAGCCCTTCCACACCACAGGACTTCACACTGCCCAGCCGACCAGCACGAGTCCCTCCGCAGACGGGCAGAGAGAGGGTGAGGGGTCTCGAGACTCTCCAGTGCTCAGACGCACCCCAGACGGGACGGGGGAGAGGCCAGTGCAGTCACCTACCCGGGCAGTGAGAGACAGTGGAGCCAATCCCAGCACCGGCCCACACGCACCGAACCAGAACCCCCACCAGAACCAAGTGCCTGATGCTGTCTGCAAACTCCACGACTAGGGAGTGTGGCCATGGGCAGGCGTGGCCACTGCAAAGAGGGGCGGGTAGAAGACAGTTCAAGGGAGCAACAAGGGCCCAGAGGCAAGACCACGGAGAACTGACACACACACCTGATCTGGAGGCAGGGCCACTTGGAGGGGGTGTCCTGGGGTCTCCGGGCACTGGAGGAGGCATGTCCAGTGCTGGAACTACATGCATGGGAAACCATTCTCAAAGGCCTTGTAATCACAGAATCTCAACCTTGATATTGTTTTTCCTTTTGGGGTCACACCTGACGATGCACAAGGGTCACTCCTGGCTCTGCACTCAGGAATTACTCCTGGCGGTGCTCAGGGGACCCTATGGGATGCTGGGAATCAAACCCAAGTCGGCCGCATGCAAGGCAAACGCCCTACCCGCTGTGCTATGGCTCCAGCCCCACAACCACGATTTTTAAAAAGCCTTTTGTTTTGTTTAAACATTTGCGAAAATGGTCCCAGAGCAAGCCGGCCTGGGTGACTGACCACATGGACGGTGAACTCCAACCTCCGGCCGCTGCTGTGGGTGGCAGCTCCCGCTGCTGTGCCCCCGGGCCCCAGGGCCCACTTTTTTGCTTTCACACCCCCCGCCCTCCTCGATAAATCTCCAGCATCCTCTGCGCAGGGTCAGGGAACATTCCAGAGCACGGCGGGCAGCTTCTGAGCAGGGACAGAGTCCGCAGGGTGGCAGCTGGGTTTGTGCCGGCTCTCCAGAGCCATCCACGAGCCTCTCTCCTTCCCTCGGCCCTGGGTGGCACCAGGGCAGGACCCAGGCACCGGCACGGGCTGAGAGTTCCCACCCCCGAGAGCGGCAGGCACTAGAGAGCCACTGCCAACATCTGTGTTGGATTGCAGGTCCACAGCTCGGACCTGCCCGAGCCTTGACCAAACGTGTCTGCTTAGACACAAGCCAGATGCACGTATTCTGTGTTGGGTGCTGGGAACCAGGCCTGGGCTGTAGCCCTGGGCTCCCTCCTTGCCAGCCCAAATGGTGCTTTACAATGACAACAACCTAGGGCTGGGAGAGGTGGAAAGTGTGTACAGTCGCATGTGTCGCCCCGAGCACAGCCAGGACTGAGCCCTGAGCACAGCTGGCCGTGGCCCAAACTCCCACACTCCCTCCAAAAACAAACAACTCAAGAAACAAACCCCAAATGAGCGACTGTTCAGGAAACTTCCCCAGTCATTTACCAGCCGTGCCAATGCGCCCGTGCCCCGCCCTCCTCTCGGACTCTTCCACGGGCCTCTTCCACTGCAGTGGGGCCACGGGGGTTCTGTGTCCGGTGCCCAGCGTCCCTTGGGCAAGGCGGCCCCTCTGCCTGGGCTCTGGCTCACGGGTCTGGGCCACCTCCGCCGGCGCTGCTGCCTGAGCCATCTCTGTTCTCTCTGCCCTGCGGGACAGCTCCTCCGGGAGTGAAATGTGAGCAGGAAGTAATTGGCTCCAGATGGTGCTAATGCAGACAGAAGGGCCGGGCAGCCGTGCGGGGCTGCGCGCCTCGGCCGTCTGGGGGAATCCATTTAAATTTCTTCTGAGATGAGACTGTAACCGAGCTGCCATGGGCTCTCCCAGTGCTCCACCGTGTCTCAGACACCACGCAGGGGCGCCTTGTTCCGAGATGCAGGTCCCCGGAGGGGGAGGCCCGCCCGGCTTTCCTCTCGAGGGCAGCCTGAAGCCTGCAGAGACCTGCAACTCCCAAGGGTGCGGGATTTGCTGGAGGGTGGCCCGGGTCCAGGGAGTTAGTCCAGCCGTGTGCTGCCAGCGCGGGGTCCACCCCCGACACAGCCTAGGGCACCCACAAGCATCTCTGGGCGCCGTTCTGAGCACTGCCCGGTTGGCCGTGAATCAGAGCCCTGCTTCAGAGATCCCAAATCAAATCTTTTTTTTTTTTTTTTTTTTTCAAAAAATAAAACTGTTTTGGGGCCGGAGCAATAGCACAGCGGGTAGGGCATTTGCCTTGCACGCGGCCGACCCGGGTTCGATCCTCGGCATCCCATATGGTCCTCCAAGCACCGACAGGAGTAATTCCTGAGTGCAAAGCCAGGAGTAACCCCTGAGCATCGCTGGGTGTGACCCAAAAAGCAAAAATAAATAAATAAATAAATAAATAAATAAAACTGTTTGAAGAACCCAGCCCAGCCCTAGGAGAGATGGCCGTCCTTCGGAAAGCCAGCCAACCCGGAACTGGGTATCTCTCTTGAACACAGACGCGTGGTTCCAAAAAGGGACGTGCACAACCACGCTCTGGGTTGGGTGACACACGACGGCCAGGACCTGGGAACGGCCCGAGTGCCAGCCAGCGGCGGTGGCGACGAAGTGGGTGAGGAAGAAGGAAGAGGCCGCATGCACGCAGCTGCGAGAGGAAACGAGCTTTGCACAGCACGGACGGTGTGAGAGGAGGTCATGTAAGAGAAGTTCAGGGGCTGGAGCGATAGCACAGCGGGTAGTGCATTTGCCTTGCACGCGGCCAACCTGGGTTCGATTCCCAGCATCCCATATGGTCCCCCGAGCACCGCCAGGTGTAAATTCTGAGTGCATGAGCCAGGAGTAACCTCTGTGCATCGCCGGGTGTGACCCCAAAAAGAAAAAAAAAAGAGAAAGAAGTTCAGAAGGGGAAAGTTAAAAAAAAATCCTGGTGCTCTCATTCAGAGGTGGAGTATGAAGAAGCAGAGGAACCCAGTGACAGGCACTGCAAGCAAAGCCCAGGGTGGGGAGTGGGAGGGGTGGGTCTGGTGGGCAGGGGTGGAGGCACCTTGCACGTCTATTGGTGACGGTGTGGTGTGCTGTGCGCATCCTTAACACACAGAAGCGTTTCCACTCTAAACCAGTGTTACCTCGATGTATTCCTTACGATGGCCTCAGGACACCCATGGTGGTGTCAGGGCTTACTCCTGGCTCTGCGCCCTGGGATCACGCCTGGCAGTGCTCAGAGATCAGCTACACACAGCCTGGGTTTGATCTCCGCACCCCATACGGTCCCCCGAGCACCTCCAGAGTAATTTCTGCATGTAGAGCCAGGAGTAACTCCTGAGCATCGCCGTGTGTGACCCCAAGAGCCAAAATGAAATGAAATAAAATAAATAGATATCCCCCCAAAATACAGGGGTGCAGAGAGCCAGGTCAATTGCCTAAGCACATGCTTTGCATGCTGGAGGTCTGGGTTTGACCCCGGGCACCCCACAGTTCCCTAAGCAACCCCAGGGGTGACCCCCAAGTGCCCAGCCAGGTTTAGCCAAAAAAAAAAAGTGACACACCAAAAACACCGATGGGGGCTAGAGATGTGTCTCATGGCTTGATCCCTCCCACGGCAACAGAAGCAAGACGGTGGCACCTGAGAGCAGGGTCCGAGGGCACAGCGGGAGGTGCAGGGCTGTGTTCTGGGGCCAGCCTGGCACCGTGCCCCTCACCCCCTCCCCCCATTCTCTCCAACCTCAGGGGCAGCCCATGGCCAGGCAGAGGGAGGGGTGAGGGAGGGGTGTGATGACATGGAGCGAGCTGCTGGGGGCCAGGGACCCCCACTGTGGTCCTTCCTCACGCCCGTGCCCCTGGGCCCGGAGGGACGCACAGCACCAAGCCCCTCACCCAGCCTTTCTGCTGCCCAGTGCTGGGGCTGGAGCTGGGGAGAAATGCCCACAGTCCCTCCCTGGGGCCCTCCGGCATCACAGGCCCCTGGGGACTTGCGGGAGACCACCGGCATCCTACCAAGAGAGGACGACATCTGGGGCTGGAGCGATAGCACAGCGGGTAGGGCGTTTGCCTTGCAAGCGGCCTACCCAGGTTCGATTCCCAGCATCCCATATGGTCCCCTGAGCACCGCCAGGGGTAATTCCTGAGTGCAGAGCCAGGAGTAACCCCTGTGCATCGCCGGGTGTGACCTAAAAAGCAAAAAAAAAAAAAAAAGAGAGAGGACGCCATCTGGGGGCAGCGCCTGATGCGACCTCTCAGGCGGGGTCCAGAGCCCCCTGCCCTCTTGCTCCCGGTGGAGCAGTTCTGGTGCTACCCAAGTCTCACGGCCCAGTCGCCGTGCTTTGAATGCCTACGTGCTGTTATTTTTAAGAAAATGGCACCATTTTAAGATTTCTATGGTGGTCTCACCCTGCATTTTTCTTTTTTTTTTTTTTTGTTTTTGTTTTTGGGTCACACCCGGCCAGGTTAGAGCCAGGTTACTCCTGGCTCTACACTCAGGAGTTACCCCTGGCGGTGCTCAGGGGACCATATGGGATGCCGGGAATCGAACCCGGGTCGGCCGAGTGCAAGGCAAACGCCCTACCCGCTGTGCTATTGCTCCAGCCCCTGCATTTTTCTTTTTTAAGGATTCGACATAAACATCTGTGGTGACTGGGACCCAAGAGAAAGAACAGCGAGTAGGCACCTGCCTCACACAGTCGACACAGGGTTCCATCCCCGGCATCCCATATGGTCCCCCAAGCACTGCCCAGAGTGATTCCTGAGCACTAAGCCAAGAGTCGGCCCCGAGCACCACCAGGTGTGGTCCCCAAGTACACACCGACCTGCGGTGATGCTGTGAAATCAGGAAGGCTGAGAGCTTGTGGGCGTGGTGGTCCTAAGAGGGCCGGAGGGGCCCCCGGCTCCCCGCAGCACAGGCGAGCAGCCTTCACCGCTGCCTTGGGCGACTGCTACACCCACTGCCCATCGGCCCCAGGACAGGAAGCCAACGCACAGGGCCTGGGCCTGCAGGTCCGCGCGCCTGCCCGCATCTGGGCCGCAGCGGCCTTGCTGCCTCCCTGCCCCGCGCCTGCCCGCGCTGCCCGCCACGTGACCCGGCAGGCTGGCCGCACTCCCACTTCAGCTCGGGCCGCTGGCTTGGTTTTGGTGCTGGGACTCTAGCCAGCAGTGCTCAGGGCTACTGTGCTCAGGAGTGACCCCTGCAGGTGCCTGGAGGTCCAGACGGGGACCGAGGCAGGCAATGAGCCACGGGGAAGGCCAGTGCCCCAAGGGCAGGCTTTCCTGACACACCCGGGGGCCAGCGGTCCCAGCACGTGCTCTGCACGTACAGACCCCTAGGTCTGACCCCCACCCGCCTCCCAAAGCTCCCACTGAGCCCCCCGTTTAAGGGCCGGGAGGTCTCTGGAAGAGCTGGGGCACATGCCGTGCATGTTTGTGAGCTGAGCTTGATCCCTGGGTGCCGCTGGGGGGCGGGGGGAGGGGTCATTGCAGCTGGGTCTGAGCACTGAGGGGCCACGTTCTCCGAGGGCCACATGGAGCCAGGAGGGGCCCCGGGGGAAAGGCCCCAGCCCCAAACACACACCCAACTTGTAAGACTCAGTGGAGGGAGAAAGACACATGGCATCTTCGTTCAGAGACCCAGCCTCTCGAACCAGTGTGCTTTCCTTAGAAAGGGTTCAAGGGGCCGGAGAGACGCAAGCAGGCAGGGGGCGTCTGCCTAGTACGTGGCCAACCTGGGTTCAGCTCCTGGCACACGGTCCTGTGAGGACCACCAGGAGTGATCCCCGAGCCCTGTGGGGTGTGGCAACCCCCCCAAAAAAAGAGGGGAAATTCATTTTTTAAAATCATCAGAGAAAAACTAGAAAAAACTTTGTGGGGACCAGAGAGATAGGACAGCAGGTTAAGGCTCTTCCCTTGCACACAAGTGACCTGGGTTTCATCCCAGCCAGGCACCACACAGTGTCTCCCGAACCCCAGGAGTGATCCCCGAGCACAGGGCCAGGAGCAAGTCCTGAGCAGCTCTGCGTGTGCCCCACTAACAAAAAAAAAAAGAAGAAGAAGAAGAAGAAAGAAGGAGGAGGAGGAGGAGGAGGAGGAGGAGGAGGAGGAGGAGGAGGAGGAGGAGGAGGAGGAGGAGAAGGAGAAGAAGAAGAAAAAGAAGAAGAAGAAGAAGAAGAAGAAGAAGAAGAAGAAGAAGAAGAAGAAGAAGAAGAAGAAGAAGAAGAGGAGGAGGAGAAGGAGAGGAGGAGGAGAAGAGGAGGAGGAGGAGGAAGAGAAGAAGAAGTAGAAGAAGAAGAAGAGGAGGAGGAGGAGGAGGAGGAGAAGAAGAGGGGAAGGAGGAGGGGGAGAAGGAGAAGGAGAAGGAGAAGAAGAAGAAGAAGAAGAAGAAGAAGAAGAAGAAGAAGAAGAAGAAGAAGAAGAAGAAGAAGAAGAAGAAGAAGAAAAGGAAGAAGAGGAAAAAGAGGAAGAGGAAGAAGAGGAAAAAGAGGAAGAAGAGGAAGAGGAAGAGGAAGAAAAAGAAATGGAGCAGCTGCTTCTTTCCGAGCAGGAATAAGCACTCCCAGGCGCTCACCAGGTTTCTCCATGTAACAAGCAAATCCCTCCAGTTTGGCCATTTTTATCCCGAGTGAACTGGGAGCAAGAGGCCAAGCGGGGAGGCTGTAAGGGGGTGCGGCCGCTCGCCGGTGGTGAGTGCGGACAGGGAAGATCCACAGTCCTGCAGACGCTTCGCTTCAGGAAGCGGCTTTGGAAGAATCAAAGCGGGGCCCCCTTTGAAGAACAAAGTTTTGGGGGCTTGACGCAAGGAGAAAAGAATCGTTACACATTCGTGGCGGGTCCATCAGAGATTCTGCTTTAATCCATTTCCATCCAGGTCAGGAAAGACCAGCTTCTGATCTCCCGCGGTTTCTCCATCTGGAGAACAATGTTTCATTCACCAATTCAAGGTGACAATGGCATTAAAAAAAAGAATCCACTAGGAAGGTAGGCGTGAAAGACGGCACCACGGCTGCCGGCTGCCTCACCCTGGCTCCCAAGCGGCTGGCAGCAAGACCACCTAAGGGCCCGCCAAGAAAAGGACTCGGGGCACAGAGCTGGGCCGACTCACAGGAGAACCTTCGCACCGAGACACAGCAAGCGGGCGTCACCCCAGGGACCCCAGGAGGGGCAGCCTTGAAGGTGAGACGTGTGCTCGCCTCTCCCATGTGGGGACCCCTGCAACCGGGAGCTGGGGTGCCCCTGAGGAGGGCGTGGCGCCCACGCCCAGCCCCTGTCTGAGAAGCACCTCCAGCCCGCACTCGATTCCAGCTGGAGGCGAGGAGAGGAGGGAAGGTTCACACGTGAGGGGGGGGGCCCTTATGGGCCAAAGTGACCCCGGGCCCCCCATGGGGCCTGGCCCCCGGTGACCTGAAAGGCTGAGGGAACATCTTCCAATTCAGGTGACATCTCGTTTCCCACCTCCCCACCGAGGGGGTCGCCCAGGACCCCGGCAGACAGCATTTTCAGCGGTAAAGCCAGAAAGCTCAATTTAAAATTATGCGCACAGCTGAGGAGATAAAATTTTTTAAATGTCTTTTTTTTTTTTTTTTTAAATAGCGTAGTGGACATTCCAAACGAGTAGCTTTACCGAGAGAGAAGAAATCGAAATGGCCATGGCCCGGGCATATAAAACGGACTCGAAGGTCAAATGTCTACTCAGGAAACACGCCCAGGCCGAGGCCGCCGCCTGCCTGGATTCCAAGGCACCATCCCCTGTCTCTGGAGGCGTCCGCTGAGCCCCAGCACCCCGCTGAACCCGGGGTGGGGGGTCGGGGGAGCGGTCACAGCGGCTGGCTGGCGAAGAAGGACTTGGTCTCCCTGCAGACAGGGTTCACGCAGAGCGGGCAGCTGAGCGTCAGCTGCGTGGAGCAGCGCTCGTTGGACCGGATGTGCGCGTGCACCAGGTCGGCCAGGGCCTGCGGGGACACAAACGCAGACGCAGGGGGTGTCAGAGCAGGACGGGGCTCCCTCCCCGCACACCACACCGCGCCGCGGTTAGGGGCTCCCCGGGTCTGACTCAGGCATCCCTTCCCAGGGCCCCGCCCCTGAGGGGGCCAGCGGGAGCAGAGCCTCTTACCCCCCCACCCCTGCCCGACCCGGGACTCTGAAAGGCTCAGGGTGGGCCACAGCCGGGGGCGGAGGAAATGAGAAGTGGAGGGGGTTGGGGGCAGGGGACCCGCCAAGGGGAGGAAGGCGCACAGACGGAATTCAATTTTATGTCCGTGATTAATCGGAACTCGGAACGTTCTAACAGGTGAGAAAGCCAATATTCTGCGCCGGCCTCTCAGGGCGCCTCTCCCGACGTTGGACGCGGACGGGCGTGCGCGGCGCGTACCTTGGAGAACAATGGATTTCCATTAAGGGACTCGGCTCTGCGGATGCTCTCGGCGCCACACTGCATTGGAGGAGAAAGGGAGGTGAAAAACACACGCATGTCTTCTGCAATAAGCACGACACACACACATACACACGCACGCACGCACGCGCACACACACACTCAGAGACACGCATCTACAACTCAACCTGGCTTCAGAAGCCCCTGCTGGGAAATGAAAGTCCCGTCAGGGCATCTGCCCTGCCGCTGAGCCGCCACCAAGTCCTGCTTCCCACGGGACGCGGCTGCTTGCCAGGCCGTGCCCGCCAGAACCTCAATGCCTCGCCAGGCTTATTCAGCCTCCCCCCTGCAGTAGGAAGCTGCTTCGGGGAAGTTCGGACACCCTCTATGGCCCCGGGTGGCAAAAGAAGAGAGGGTTGGATGTAGATTACACCTAGACTGGGTCCAATTTAAAGCTGTCGGTTTAAAATGCATTATAATGTTGTACAGAATAAATTAAAAATAAAAATCTGAGAATGTGGGCTGGAGAGTCCCTGGGCTGGAGCACGGGCTTCGCTCCCGGGAGGTCCAGGTTCCATCACGGACACCGCAGGGCTCTCCCCAGCACCGCCAGGAATGACCCGAGCACGGAGCTGGTGTGTCCCAGCATCGAGACGAGAGAAAAATGGATCTGAGGAATATTTCACTTTCACTCCTGCTCCCCCTCCCTTTCCAGAAACATCTGCCTAGTGACTCCTCAGATACTTGAGAAGTATCTCGTCACTGTTACGTTCTTGGGCAACTGGTACAACTAGCACTTCTTCCCTTTCTCTTTCCGAAACGCTAGTTGGTGGCCCGCCGTTTGACCCTTTGTGTTAGCGTGGGCGTCAGATGCCACAGGGGAAACGCCGAGAGTCAGAACTGCCTATTCTCCCCTTACAAAGCGCACCCTAAACTCCACGGGGAAGCCAATGCCGGCGAGTTACGGTTTGGGATGTTGTTTTGTTTCTTTTTAATTCGGGAAGGGCCTGGGGCCACACCTGGCAGTGCCCAGGGAGCAATCCTGGCGTGGTGCCGGGGACGGAACTTAGGTCCGCTACATGCAAGGCAAGTGTCTTCCTCCCGGACTAGATCTCTGGCCCCTAATCAAAGAATGATGTAGAATTAGCTTTATGGACCTGGGTCCATAGCCTATTTTTCAGAGGACCAGGGCTGGGGGACGACATGAATTCAACACTATTTCTGCAAGAAGGTGCAGAGGAGGCTGGGGAGGGCTCAACAGTTGGGAGCGGCGGCGCATGTGGGGTGGCAGGCGTTGCTCCAGCACCCAGGGGCGATGGTGCTCCCCACCAGAGCCCCCCACCAGGCAGAGCAGCAGGAGGCCTCGGTCTTGCGGGTATGACCCCCAGACAGAGACAAAGCCAAGGTCAGATGTGAAAGAACACGACCTGTCCTAAAACGCAACATTCAGATGGAAGGGATTTATTATGGGACCAACAGTATCCTTTCCAGAGGTTACTTTAGCAAGACGCAAATATTCTTCCTCGAGGCCAAGACTGGGCTGTTTCTACCCCCTAGACGCCTCTGAACTATTACTTCCACTATTTAAAAAATAAAACCGGGCTGGAGTGATAGCACAGCGGGTAGGGCGTTTGCCTTGCACGAGGCCGACCCGGGTTCAAATCCCAGCATCCCGTATGGTCCCCTGAGCGCCGCCAGGAGTAATTCCTGAGTGCAGAGCCAGGAGTAACCCTTGTGCATCGCCGGGTGTGACCCAAAAAAGCAAAAAAATAAATAAATAAAAATAAAAAAATAAAACCAACAAAGGTATTTCCATATGGGGAAAATCTCACACCATTTCTGTCGCGGGGATGGTAGAAGTCCAGGCCAGCAGTGTCCTGCACTCCAGGTTCTGTGCTCAGGGGTCCCTCCTGACACGTGTGGTACCAGGGACTAACTAGGGCCACCCTTGTTGGGCAAAGACCAGCCCCTTTGCTCTGGTGCTCCAACGACCTTCTCCTGCCGTCACCACTGCCTCTGTGGCCCTCAAAATACCTTCTGTGCTGAGACGCCACTGACTAAAGCTATAGCACAGCGGGGAGGGCCTTTGCTTGCACACGGCCAACTCAGGTTCGACCCCAGCATCCCACACGGTCCCCCGAGCACCGCCAGGAGTAATTCCTGAGTGCAGAGCCAGGAGTAAACCCCTGAGCATCGCTGGGTGTGACCCAAAAAGAAAAAGACACACACACATGTGAAAAAGACACACACACACACACACACACACAAATGGCTACCAAGTTCTCTGTAGCACAATTCAAGAAGCTAAACACCCTTCACTAGAAGGGAGAAACCAATATTGGTTAAACTGAACAGAATGTGATAACCTGCCAATTCTGAACAACCGCTCCATGAAAACAGGTTAATGCATGACATTAGAAGGAGGAGTATTAACTGGTGCAGTGCTCTGCAGTCTCAGATTACAAAAGCAGGCCTTCAAATATCGATTTCATAGAATATGCATATATATGTATATAGGGTAGTTTGAGGGCAGGAGAGATAGTACAGAATTAAGGGGCGGGCCTTGCCAACTTTAGTTCAATCTCCAGCATGTGTATATAAATGTCTATATAAACATATGATTTATATAATTTATTTTAGGTTTATATATAAATTTATATAATATATGTGTATAGTTATAAAGCATATACTAAATACAAATTTATGTAATATGTAATTTATATATAAATTTATATGTACGATCTTTATATATTCACATTTATATTTAAATCTACTTTTTTAAAATGATGTGGTTTACAGTACTATTGCCAATAGGCTCCAGCTCCCTTTTAAAGGAAAGATTTTCTTAATTCTTTAACCCGGTCTATTCATCAGCGAAGCCATGAGGCCATCACAGGGAGCCTGCATCCTTCCCCGCCCTGGGACCCCCACCCCACTGGGCTCTGACAGGTGACGCCCCCACTCCCCACTCCCCATCCTGCCCCGCGCCTGCCCCCGCCCCTCGGACACGGGGACTCCGAGGCCAGCCCCCCACCGACCACACACGGATGACCGGGGCTGGGGGCGTCCTGGAGGCCGGGATGGGCGGGCCGGGCATGGGGACCCCGGGTGCGGGCGGGCGGAGGCCGCGCGGAGTTTTTCTCGCCTCTGCCTGCTAAGCCACATCCATCTTCCGCGCCCGGCAGGAGGGGCGGCGTCCGTGATTTCAATAACCAGATTGATCGCGGCCCGGCCCCGGCGGCTGATTAACGGGGTGCGTGAAGGGGTCGCGCAGGCGCCGGAGCCCGGGGAGCGCAGTGGCCCCCAGACCCTGGAGGCGGACCGGGGCGGAGGTCCCGGGCGGTCGCGAGGGCTAAGGGGGTCTCGCTCCCCACACTTCCCTCCTCTTCACTGGCGACAAGGGCTTTTTCTTTCCCTAAGGAAATGCAACTTTGTATTCATTTCCTTTTATTTAAGGGGGAGGGTTGGGGCTTGGGCCACACCCAGAAACGCTGGCGCGTTCTCCCTGCCCTGCGCGCAGGCGTCACACCTGGCGGGGCTCGGGGGCCGTGTGTGATGCCGGGGATCAAACCCCGGTGGGCCGCGTACAGGGTGAGCACCGTCTGCACTCTCTGATCCCCCTCGGGTCCCCGCAGGCTTGGGATGAATGAGGAGCGCCCGGACTTCCCCCGGGGCTCAGCGGGGACTGGTCCCCCCAGCATGCGCCGCCCAAGGTGTTGGCAAAACTGGACCCGAACTGTGTGTTTTGTTTGTTTTCATCCCCGGTTTCTTTTTTACACCTTCTCTTAAAACTTTTTTTTAAAAAAATGGGGCTGGGGAGATAGCACAGCTGATAGGGCGTTTGCCTTGCACTGGGCCGACCCGGGTTCGATTCCTAGCATCCCATATGATCCCCTGTGCACCGCCAGGAGTAGTTCCTGAGTGCAGAGCCAGGAGTGACCCCTGTGCATCGCCGGGTATGACGCTTAATAAATAAAGAAAAATTTAAAAATAAGTAATGTTTGGCCTGTATAGTAGGTTAAGGCGCTTGCCTCGCACACAGTCGATCTAGGTTAGATCTCCGGCACACCATACGGTTCCCCAAGCTCTGCCAGGAGTGACCCCTGAGTGCAGAGCTAGGCGTCACCCCTGAGCATCACTGGTGTGGCACCCAAACACCACCCCACCCCACCCCGCTTTTACTGATGGCGATTCTGAGCTTTACAACACTGCTAGTACCTTTCATCGTGTCCCACATGCATGGCCGGTGCACCCACCTCTCGCCCTGAGGCCCCCCTCCCCCGAGACCCAGTGTCCTTGAGCCCCCGGTGGGCGCTTACCTCCTGGGCCAGCACCTTCGAGCACTCGATGTCCAGCTCATACAGGGTCTCGATGTGATCGCTCGTGAAGGCAATGGGGACCAGCAGGATGTTCTTCCGGCCCCTCTTGCACAGCCCCCGGATGGTCTCCTCCGTCTGAGGGCCCAGCCAGGGCATCGGCCCCACCTGGGAAAAAGGGGCGGGGGGGGGGGGGGTGGGTGTTGGCTGTGGCAGGCTTCGCTTCCGGCCCGTGTCTGAGCCGTACGCCAAGGCTGACCTGGCACCAAGGCCCGCCTCATGGCAGCTGGCGGAGGAGACACGACCGTCTCTGCCATGGTGAGTGAAAATCAAAAACTACAGCCCCGAAGGTTGGGCGGGAGAGAGAGTCCAGGGGCCAAGGTGCGTGCTGACCCTTGCTCGAATCCCCCGCACCACACAGGGTCCCTGAACAGAGCAGGAGCCAGCCCCGAGCATCACCAGGTGGGGTCCGAACAAAAACCAACATTATCCACTAAACACAGTGACCGTATCGGTCCCTTCCCACAGAACCCCTGCGGCAGGTTCTGTGGCTCAGGGCACAGCAGGTCTGTCTGTCTGTCCGTCAGTGCACAGCCCCAACCCCGACGGTTTTCTACCGCGCTCCCGCCCCCCTTCCCAGGCGGCCGTGCCGGCAGACGGAGACTCACCTTGGACTGCCACACCAGCCGGTAGGGGTTGGAGAAGCCCAGCTTGTCCATGACCCTCTGGACAGTGGCCCCCACCTCCTGTGGGTAAGGGTCCCCTCTGTTGACCACCTGCAGCAGAGACAGACGGCGTTCAGTGACCCCGGGGGAGGGCGCGGGCTGAGCAGGCGGGTGGGGGACACGCAGACCACCAAGACAGAGTCTCCTACAGGCGCGACACCCCCCCAAACGGGTCAGTCAGGGGACAATGGTCAGAGGAGGAACAGCCCTTTTCCAAAGAATCAAGATTACTTCCCGAAGATTTTATTAGGGACCAGGAGAAAAAAGAGAAACTTGGGGCTGGAGCGATAGCACAGCGGGTAGAGCGTTTCCCTTGCACGCAGCCGACCCCGGTTCGATCCCTGGCATCTCTGATCTCTGAGTACAAAGCCAGGAGTAACCCCTATGCATCGCCAGGTGTGACCCAAAAAGCCAGAAAAAAAAAAAAGAGAAACTTGAACAATCCCAAAACTTTAGGCAGGAGCAACGGCACAGAGGATGGGGCTCTGGGCCTGATCCCCGGCATCCCATATGGTCCCCGAGCACCATCGGGAGGAAGACCGGAGCACAGCCGGGTGTAGCAAAAAAGAAACAAACCGATAAAAATAGATAAATAGGGGCTGGTGCGATAGCACAGCGGGTAGGGCATTTGCCTTGCACGTGGCAGACCCAGGTTCGATTTCCAGCATCCCATATGGCCCCCCCGAGCACCACCAGGAGTGATTCCTGAGTGCATGAGCCAGGAGTAACCCCTGTGCATCGTGGGTGTGACCCAAAAAGTAATAAATAAATAAATAAACAGAACACACGAGTCTGCCCCACTGGGCCTAACAGCAGCCGAGGACCCAAAGACCCAGAAACACCGCACGGAGGGACTTCAGAGGCGGTGAACCAGAAATGCCACCTAACGGGAAGAAGAGGCACTGCCAACGGGGCCCCCTGCGAGCTGACTGACCTCCCGCCAAAGGCCCCTGAGACAGGACCGGGGCGGGGGGGGGTGGGACACGACAGGGGACGGGCCCCTCACTGCCGAGCCCTGGGCTGGCACCCGTGATGGCCGGAGCACCAGGACATGGCAGTGAGGCCACCGGTAACGGGCCTTAGCCGAGAGAGCCATGTCCACGGCCACGGCCCGCCTGGTCCACGCAGACGCGGGTTTCCGGCAGCACCAGCGGGATGAGGCAAACGGGGGCAGCGCCAGCGCACAGCCTGGCTCTCCCTGGGGAATGGGGTCCGCGCTCGGTCTCCGCTGAAGAGCAGGGCTGGGGCGAGACCGGGGCAGCAGCGCTCTGAACCCAGCAGCTCCCACCTTCCGCCCCCTCCAAATAAGGCCAGACGGGCCCCAGGGCTTCTGCACTGCACACGCAGGATCCCCGGGCCAGGCCCCCCCCCCCAGGCGAGCCCTGCCCCCAAGGGCGCCCAGCAGGGATTCTCAGACATCCCTCTACCTCCCAGGCCCAGGAAGGGACCGAGGCCCGCCGCCAGCTCGCAGGGGACCCCGGAGTCAGGACTCGGCTCCAAGGAGGGCGCTGAGCTGCGGGGGCGCCGGGGGTGCAGGGGCCGCCCCCCACAGCCCCCTCACTCACCGACAGGGGCAGCGAGTGAGCGGAGAAGAGGATGACCACGTCGCTTCGCTTCTCGGGCGGGAACTGCTCCAGTTCCTTCTGAATGCTTTCCGCAAAGCACTGGGGAGAGCGAGAGAGACCAGCAAGGCCGGGAGATGAAGGCGAGGAAAAAAAAAACAAAACCAAAAAAATGATGGGGCTGGAGCGATAGCACAGAGGGGAGGGGTTTGCCTTGCACTCGACTGACCCGGGTTCGATCCCGGCATCCCATATGGTCCCCCGAGCACCGCCAGGAGTGATTCCTGAGTGCAGAGGCAGGAGTAACCCCTGAGCATCACTGGGTGTGACCCAATAAGAAAAAAAAAAAAAAGACATTTCTCAGAGGAGGGCGATCGCTGGGTGGAGGCGACCCGGACCGAGACCTGCCAGCGGCGCAGTGGCCTCCCGCTTCGGGGCCATCATCCAAACGGTTGGGGGGGGGGGGAACAGGGGAATTAGACAGGTAACCTCTGAGGCCGGCTAATGGCTGGACGGCCCCTCGGGAGGCCCGGGGCTCGCTGCAGCTGGAGCGGGGAGCCAGCGGGGACGCTGCCTGCAGGCCTCCCACCTGGTCCCGCGAGCGGGAAAAGCGCTTACGGCTGCTTCTCCGGCTCTGACGCCGGCTTTCAGGCGAACACGCAAGGGCAGAAATAGCGGAGTAAGAAAATACGGGTCTATTTTTACCACCGTTTCCTCCGGAGCCCCTGGGACCTTCCCAGAGACAAACCTCACGAAATCCCTCCTAGAGCAGGAAAGGGGCCCCCGGCCCCCGACAAGGACGACGCTCGTCCTTTCTGCACAGCTACGGTTTCCAAACGCGCCCGAGGCCACCCACAAACCCGGCTGTCTGTCCAACAGGGTGCTGAGGGGCCACGCCTCAGGGGGGTCTGGGAAGATGGAAAAGTTCTCAACAGGTAGCACTGTAGCACTGTCGTCCCGTTGTTCATCGATTTGCTCAAGCAGGCACCAGTAACATCTCCATCGTGAGACTTGTTGTTACTGTTTTTGGCTCATCGAATACGCCACAGGTGGCTTGCCAGGCTCTGTGTGCGGGCGCGATACTCTCGGTAGCTTGCTGGGCTCTCCGAGAGGGACGTGGGAATTGACATGTACTAGGGTAGGGAACAGTTTGCTCTACACGTGTGTACATATTAAAATAAAGATGCGTCCACATGTAATTCTGCTCACTGCCCGTCATCCACAAAGACCAAAACACTTTTTACTGGGAACCAACTCCCAGCATGCCCCGAGCGTGACGAGACGGACGCATGGCGTCACGGAATCCCCCTCCCTGCTGCCGAGACTCACTGACTGGGACTAGCCACTTGTTCCCTGCGTCGGCTGCGCGTGCCCCTGTGTGTCCGTACGGGCGTCAGACCTTAGCTGGGCATACCACAGGACACCACGTCACCCCTTCCACGGCTGTGGGGTATTCGCTGACGTGACCATGAATGCAGCTACCTGGACTTATGTCCTCTAAGTCCATCCCCCCAACGCCCTCCGTGGACCCGCCGCTGTCCTTCGTGGCCTCTGCTCTGTGACTTAAATGACAAATAAGGAGGAAGGCGAAAGATGCCCCCTGCGCCCTGATGTCTCAGCACCTAGTGGCTGGAATGGGATGGTGCCAACCAGAGAGAGGAGGCAGGGAGGAGTCTGATGGAGGAGGCCTGGCCTTCCAGCCCGGGTTCTGCAGAGGAGACACAGCAGCCCCCCACCCTGGTGGCTGCATCTCTCCTCCTCGGGCTCCTCAGGGGGACAATAGTCGGGCAGCAGCAGCCTAGGTCAGGAGGCCACTGCAGAGCTCCCTGGGCCTCCGACAGCCAGCGGGAGAGGAAGCAACACGAGAAGCAGGAGCGGCGCAGGGAGTGTCCTCAGGGACATCCACCTCAGCCAGGGGGGAACGGAGCTTTACAGACCCCGTTCTTTTAAAGCTGTATTTCTGAGTTTGGTTTAGGGTCTAAGAATTTGTGTGCATGTGCGTGCACACGTGTGTGTGTGTGCGTGCCTGTGTATTTTAAAACATCCCTGTTTGGGGCTAGGGTGATAGCATAGCGGGGAGGGTGTTTGCCTTACACGCGGCCAACCCGGGTTCGATTCCCAGCATCCCATAGGGTCCCCCGAGCACCGCCAGAAATGATTCCTGAGTGCAGAGCCAGGAGTAAGCCCTGTGCATCGCCGGGTGTGACCCAAAAAGCAAAAATAAATAAATAAATAAATGAAACATCCCTGTCTGCTTACCGACCTCCTGCCACCTCCCGACCCTCAGAGTGAGACCCAGACAGACTGCCCGGGGAGCTCCTCTCCCGTCTGACAGAAGCTCCGGCAGAAACAAGCTGCGCGACCCAGGACGACTCTCAGCCCTCGCCGCCGCCGGCGTGGAGGGGCTGCAGGGGCGGTGGGCAGGCGGCAGTGCTGCCTGGAACCCCCTCAGATCCTTCTGCAGGGCGATTCCGGGCAGGACCCCCACCCCACCCCAGCCCCGAGGATGATGAAGGCTTCCTCCCCCTGCCCCCCACTCCAAGGGCTGGATTTTCATGCAAATCAAATTCCTCTCTGGGTGGGGCAGGCAGACGCTGGGCAGGGCCCCGTCTGTCTGTCTGTCTGTCCGTGGCTGCTGCCACACGTCAGGGCTGGCCTGAAACAAGCCCCTTCCCGTGAAGCACCGGTCAGGGCCGGCTGCAGGCTGCAGGCTGGACTCGGCCCAGAGCAGGTGCACACCTCCATGCCCGGGAGGGCCCAGCTTCAGGGGGCGGCAGGGCAGCTCGAGGGCTGGCACACATGCCTGGCCCACGCCCGGTCCCCAGTTCCATCCCTGGCACCGCATGCGACCCCCTCCGGCCCCCGGGGTGTGGCCTCACGCCCAGGCCTTTCCCTTTCCTGAGGCCGGCATTCCAGAGTAGCCCTGCGCACTGCTGGGGAGACCCTCCCCTACCAGAAACCAAAGGGGCCCTGGGGGTTTCACCCCAATGCTAAGTCCTGCTCCACCTAAGCGACAAGAGGACCCAGAGGCGCGGGCCCGCTGCAAGGAGTGCAGCGCCACCTAGTGGCCAATAGTTTGCCGACAGTTCAAAGAATGAAAACATAAATTGCACAAAACCTTAGTCACTTAATATTTCTTCTACCTAAAATAACTGTTAGGCAGAGACTTCCACCAATGGAAGGAAACTGTGCCATTAGCAACAGGACTCTAGTACCCCAAGGGGAAAGCCCATAATCACGCCAATTCATACCAGGCTTTAGAGCCATAGTTGGGTTTAATTTTTTTTTTTTTTGAGGGGCTTCAGGGAGGTTGGATTTTAGGCCACACCTGGCAGTACTCAGGGACTATGGCCAGCTTGCTGCTCCGGAGACCATGCGGCGCCGGGGACACACTTGGGCCTCCCGCGTGCAAAGCGCACACTCCAGCCCTCTGAACTCTCACCCTGGCCCGAGGAACTGCAGTTTTAGCTGACTCCTAAAACTCAGGCGTCATTGACTGTACAGATTGTAAATAACACAAGAGAAATTGAAAGTTTAACATCAGAAACGCTTTTCAACTGAAACGTTAACTTTCATATCTCAGACCACGTAGTTAGTTGTATTACCTTTAAACCTGTTTACTCTCGGGGCCAGAGCCATGGTACAGCGGGGAGGGCACTTGCCTCGCACACAACTGACCTGGGTTCAATCCCTGGCATCCTGTATGTTCCCCCGAGCCCTGCCAGGAATGGTCCCTGAGCACAGAGCCAGGAGTAAACCTGAGCACCACTGGATGTGACTGAAAATATTTTTTTTTTTTTTTTACTCTTTTGGCGGCCTGGAGCCAACCCGTGTTTGATTCCTCCGCCCCTCTCGGAGAGCCCGGCAAGCTACCGAGAGTATCGAGCCCGCGCAGCAGAGCCTCGAAAGCTACCCGTGCGTATTGGATATGCCAAAAACATTAACAATAGGTCTCTCAATGAGAGACGTTACTGGTGCCCGCTCGAACAAATCGATGAGCAATGGGATGACAGTGACAGTGACATCAGTGACTCTTTTGGCATTTAACAAGATTCAGCACAGAGGGCTACTGGCTGGTCATTCAGTCTGTGAACGTGAATCATCCCGAACGCTCTGCTTGGCAGCCCGAGAGACAGCACAGAGGCAGGTGCTAACCTCACCCACGAAACCTGGGTGGAACCCAGGCCTGCTCCCCACACACGTGCCCCTGAGCTCCACCGGCGTGATCCCTGAGCGCAGAGCTGGGGGGAAGCCCTGAGCCCTGCCAGGTGTGGCTCCAAAGCGAAAGCAAAGAAACACCTCCCCGTCTTTCATGGACTCCAGAGACGGTGGCACCGGAAACGCCGTGCGAAGGTCTGTGACTTCATCACAGGGAAGGGTGGCGCCTCCCACCCCTCCTCATAAAGCAAGACCCTCACACCGTTTCCGAACCCACAGCACAAAGCAAGGGACAGGCCGAGGGTTGCCGCCCCGAGGGGGTGGGAGGGGTGGGAGAGAGGCGGGGGGGCTTACCTGGATGAGGAGGGGGTGCGTGGGCCACCTGTCGATGGTGCTCCACTTCATCCCGGGCTGCCGTCCCGTCTCCCTGTAGTACCTGAAAATGGCGTTCAGGCTGCTGCCTGCAAGACACGGGGCCCTGAGCCGCGGCAGCAGGGCAGAGGGACAGAGGTCGCCAGGCCAGGATGCGCCCGCAGCGGGGAACCGCCATCCTGGACGCAGATGGCTAAAAGGAGCACTGGGAGGCGAGTCCAGGCCGGAGCCAGGGAGGGGAGGGACACACAGTCACTCTCTTCGGGGACCATGTCTCAGAGGGGGAACGTGCCCAGCTGCTGGGCCCAGGATGAACGGCATCAGCCTAGGACAGAACACGCAGTGTGGGGAGACGGGTGCAGAGCCGAGTGCCCGGGGTGCTCACGGGCGAGTCTGAGTCTATAAGGGCCCGCTCCCCTTTGCTTCCTCTCCTTCAGAGCTGTGCTGTCCTGCAAAGTTAGAATCCTAGCATCTCTGCAGTGCTGTGTCTCGAGTATCGGGCCTGTTTACTTCCTAGGAAGGAACGGTCCTTTTTTAACATCTCTGGGGAAGATGAGTCGGTTGAGGTTTCCCTGAGCAGCTCGGAGGAGGCCCTGCCCTTCCAGGGAATCAAAAAAAGTGTATTTTCGAGCAAGACCGAAACTTAACCATCTAAAATACGGCAGAAGGAGCCTGCAGTTCACCCCAGACCCCGAAGAGCCAGCACGGGGACCCGGAGCAAGCCCAGACACGTACCCCAACCGGGCGCTGGATCTCGTCCTCAGGCTCCACCTCGGACAAGTGTCCCTAGATACCAGCGGGCTCCCCGGACACCCACCACTGATGACTGCAAAGCCACATTCAAACCCACTGTGCCCTCCCACTGGGACTCAAAGACCCAAACCTAAAGAAAAACCCAGAACAAAAATGGAGGGCCATTTTTGAGTGGACAACCCCGAGTCCTACATGACCTGGAACTGCGTCCCCTCCCGGCTCAGACGCCGTCTCCCCAGAGTCACACAGGGCCGTTCTCAGACTCAGTCAATGAGCAGGGGAAATGGAGAGCGGAGAGAGGACCCACGGGCACCTGAGAGGCAGCTCAGGGACTCACCCGTCTCAGCGACCGACCTCGCTTTAAGACCCCCCCCCGCCCCACCCAGGGTCCCCCAGAGCACTGTCAGGAGCAAACCCCAAGCACCGAAAGAAGAGCAGGCTCTGAGCACTGGCGGGAGTGACCCAGTCCCCGGTCAAGAAAATAACTAAAAAGAACGCCCCCGGGACCAGAGAGCTCGTAGAGCGGGTCAGACGCTTGCCCTGCATGCAGATGGCCCAGGTTCAATAATGGGCACCACTTAGGGGAGTGATCCCTGAGCACAGAGCCAGGAGCAAGCCCCGAGCACTGCTGGGTGTGGCCCCAAACAAAAGCAAACTGCTCTGACGTATGCGCTGCTAACGGTAGCTCCAGCCCCAAAGCGCACGTCTCAGGCCCCTGGGGTAAACCGCTCCCTGGGGGGCTGCCAAGGCCCCGGCGTCCAGTGAGGCTGGTCCGCGTGGATGCGAGTCGGCCGAGACGCCATGGAGACTGAGCACGAGGGAGTCAGCCGGCCAGGGCACAGTCACAGCCGGCCGGCCATCACTGTCTTCCTGGCACGGGTCCGAGAGCAGGCATCTGGGTGTGCAGGCGGACTCTGGGGCGGCAGCCCTGCACGCCTTCTCCGACCCGGAGGGCCAGGCGGGGAACGTCGGGCGAGCCCGCCCACGACAGGTGTCCCCACCACCCCGCTGCGACTGCCCGGCACAGATACTGAACGCGTATCCCCAGGAACCGGAGTTTCCCCGCAGCGTCCGGGAAGCAACACGCCAAGATCCCAAAGCGACTTTCGAAGCCGGAGTGTGCTGGGCTCGCTCCCTGCCTCGGGAGGATGCAGACACCAACTGGGCAGTGACACAGAAGCCTTCCCCAGTGACACGGGGACAGGAGAACATCATACACCAGCACCGGGCAGGCAGCGGACAACGGGCAGGAATTCTGTGCAAAATCTAGAACCCCGAGCCAAGCCTGCAGAGCCTCCAGAGGCGCTGGAGCAAAAATGAACAGTCGGTCCAGGGGCTGGAGCGGTAGCACAGCGGGGAGGGCGCTGGCCTTCCCAACCCGGGTTCGATTCCCAGCATCCCATAGGGTCCCCTAAGCACCGCTAGGAGTGATTCCTGAGTGCAGAGCCAGGAGTAAGCCCTGAGCATCGCCGGGTGTGACTCAAGAAAGAGGAAAAAAAAAATCAGTACACCCAGGTGGCCAGTGCTCAAGGCGGCCCCAGTCCAAATGCAAACAGAAACTAGCAGAGTCGCCATAAAAATAAGGATGAAGACACAAGCGCTGCCCACCAGGCTCATAGGGGACAAAGCTCATCCCTGATCTGTTGTCCAGCCGCCAAGCGCCAGTGCCAGCCGCTGCCTCCCGCCACCGTTTGTGATTCCCAGCCGACCGGCCGGCAACTCAAGGGACAGCCGAACCATGCGACTGCAAAGGGGCTGGCCGGGGCTCTGGGGCTGAAAGCCGACAGGGCGGATTTGCCATGCAAAGGGCGCGTGACGGATAGAGCCCTGTGCCCGCGCTTACCCGTGGTGGAGCAGCTGTACTGCGGGTACTGGGTGAAGGCGATGGCCCGCTCCAGCCCGTCCCTCTCCATCTCCTCGATGGCCTCCTCCGTGAGCGGGTGGACATACCGGAAACCGATGTAGTACTTGTGCGGGGCTGTGGGGAAGCACGTGTGGGAAGGGGGGAGGATCGTCTTTATACGGATTCCCGGGCGGGGCCCAGAGCAGAGAAAGGGTGAGCCTCAGCTCCTGCCCTGGCACGATCAAATACGCTGTGGATCCTATCCAGCCTGCAGCTAGGACATGGAATCACACACACACACACAGATGTGGGGACACATACATACACACAGGGGGACACATACATACACACACATACATACACACATACACACAGGGGGACACATACATACACACACATACACAGACACAATGACACATACATATACATACACACACATACACACAGGGATGCAGGGACACATACATACACACATACACACAGACACAAGGACACATACACATACATATACACATAGGGATGTGGGGACACATATACACATATACACAGGGATAAGGGGATACATACATACATATATATATACACATACACACACACACACACACACACACACACACACACACACACACACACAGAGTCCTCTTAGCACAATGGCATTTGAAACCAAAGCTTTTGTGCCGTTATTTCCTACTCTGCTGGATACTAGAAGAAAGGAATAATATTTCTTTTTTTTTTTTTAACTTCTTGGGCACACCCAGTGGTGCTCAGGGCTCTCGGAGATCACTCTCAGTAGGGATAGGGATCACACAGGATATCAGGGATGAAATGGGGTCAGCTGAGGGCAAGGCAAGAGCCCTCCCCGCTGAACTATCTCCGCAACCCCTGGAATAATGTCGTCTTTGTTCTTGACTTTTGTCTTTCGGCCAGACCGGGCGATGTTCCGGACTTACTCCACCTGGGCATTCAGGAATGGCTCCTGGTGGTGCTTGGGGGAACCATACGGAATGCCGGAATGCCAGGGATCGAAAATGGGTGGGCTGGTCGCAAGGGAAACGCCCTCCCTGCTGCACTATGGCCCTGGCCCCAGAAATAACATATATCCTTAAAGGCTCACCTCTTCTGCCCCGTCCCCTGGGAGGCCCTTGCCTTTACCCTGCCTCCCATTTCAGGCCTCCCCTTTTTCCCAATCATGAAAACAGAGACTCTCCAAGGCTCATGAACGTGCCCCAAGTCCCACCTAGCAGAGGGCCGAGCTAAAATGACAGGCTGCGTCTCCCCACCCCAAGGCCACGCACCCTCCCTGCGGTTACCACCCGCCCCCCTTCTCCTGCTGGGCCTCAGGGCAACCGAGTTCACATAAAATCTTCTCCACTGGTCCGAAAGGCAAAAGGAGGGAGGAAGGAGCAACAAAGTCGGACCATTTCCAGCTGTGGATTTTGCAGAGGATGGTGAGTGGGCTGCAAGGCCACTGGGACTCGCCCCTGAGCACGAACCACAGTGCCGGTCTGAGGTGAGGTGGCTCGGACCCTCCCCGTGAACTCTCGGGCACCAAGGCCTCTGAGGGGGCGCTGGGCGGAGGGCGGGGCCCGGGGAGGGACCTGCTTTCTGTCAGCTAAGCTGCCCCTGCCCGCTGCCCGGCAGATAAGGACCCGGAGGGAGGGAGGGGGCACAGCTGGAAGGAGAGGCCTGGGCGGGACAGATAAGGGGCCGTGAGGCAGTACAGACCCTCGGTGTGGGCTGGAGGGGGGTCCCCTGTGCAGCTCCGTACTGCCTCACGGCCGGGCCAGAGGGGGCCCCAACACCTGCTCTCGGGGCCAGGCTAGGACCCAGAAAAGGAGAGAGAGGGAGGGACAGAGGAGCGGGGTCCGTCACAAGTGACCCCGAGGCGTGCGCAGCCCTTTCACTCAGCGTCCGGCCGTCCTTCCGTGGACGGGAAGAGCGTCAGCTCCTGAAGCTTTGCGCTGCCCCACCGGCGAGGACGGTCTGACTCAGTGTCCAGCCTGATCGCGCAGCTGGCCCGGCCGCTTCCCCACTCTCAAGGCGAGGGTTCGGGAATCAGCCCGAGCCCTCGGCTGGTAGAGGGCACCGTGTGAGCCAGGGCCTGTGGTCACCGCCCGGGGCATGCGGGGTGGACGCTGTGACAAATCATGGGCTGCACATCTAGCCCCGGGAACAACCGTCCCAGGCTCGGGGGAGACTGCGTTTCCCGAGGGCTGAGACTCCTCACGCCTCTCCTCTGCGCCCAGGTGACGGTAGGCAGGGCAAGACCCACGGACCCAGTCCCGGGCACGGTCCCTCAGGGTCCCTCTCCCTCGGAGCACTGGCCAGTCCCGGTCTCAGCCCCAACCTCCCATTTACATATGTATACTCTGGGGGCGGGGGGGGGGGGGGTGCCAGGGGCCAACCCCGGATCTCACAGAAGCCCAAATCCTGGCCCTCGTCACTTCTGTCTAAAGACTTTTTTGACGGGAGTGGAGGGGTCACCCCAATGGCATTCGGGGGCTATTCCTGACTGTGCTCAGGTGACCACGTGTGGTAGCCGGGATTTGAGCTGGGTCCACCATGTGCCATCTCTAAAGAGAATCTTTCTTAAATAGACATAACTGAAAATAAAATGCCGTCACTTCCTAGGGGAGAAAGCACAGGAAGGCAGAGGGCTGGAGAAAGAAATCGAAGAGAAACAAGAAAAGGAGGAAAAGGAGAAGGAGAAGAAAGGAAGGAAGAAAAGAAGGAAGGAAGGAAGGAAGGAAGGAAGGAAGGAAGGAAGGAAGGAAGGAAGGAAGGAAGGAAGGAGGGAGGAAGAAGGAAGGAGGGAGGGAGGAAGGAAGGAAGGAAGGAAGGAAGGAAGGAAGGAAGGAAGGAAGGAAGGAAGGAAGGAAGAAGGAAGAAGGGAGGGAGGGAGAGGTGGGGGGAGAGAGGGAAGGTACACAGAGAGCAAAAAGGATGAGCCAGACCCCGGGGTGGGGGGCAAGTCCCGGCCCCCAGCCTGAGGCCTGGGCTGCCTCTCTGCCCGCGCCCCCAGCCGTAAAGTGGGGGCGGCGGACAAGGCGGCTCCTGCTGAGCCACCGGGCGCCCTGGCATCAATGCACTGTCCCACTTCCTACAGGCACGCTGTGCCCGTCCCCGACACCAGGTGGGGCTGGCCCCTCTCTGGGAGTCCCCAAGGCCCTTCTCGGGGCACGCTGGTGGCAGCAAGGGCTGCAGAGTCCCAGGCTCACCTGCTGTCACCACTACCGGCCCCCGAGCTCCGCCAGGCGTGGCCCCAAGAAGCGGAGACACCCAGTTCCCCAGGCAGGAGTGTCTTGGAGGCCCCCAGAGCTGGTCCCCTCCCGGGCCGGGACCCTGAGCGAGCCTCCCGGACCCAAAACTTCCCCCTGTCGACCCGGGGCCGCAGCACGGGGCAGGCCACGCTCTGCAGCAGGGCCGGGTGAGGCGGGGACACCGCAGCTGGAACAGCAGGGGGCGCCCTTCGGGCGGGGGCGGGGCGACGCCCTACCTGTGTCGGGGGACAGCTCGTCCAGCAGCTTCACCATGCCCTCGCCCTGCGTGGACGTCCACCTCTTGATGGGGGAGCCGCCTCCGATCTTGCTGTACTGCTCCTGAATCTTGGGGGTCCGGCGCTTGGCGATGAGCGGGGCCAGCTTGCTGGACAGGAGGGAGAGCGGACCTGACTGGGCCTGCGCGGCCCGAGAGATGCCGGCCGGGCAGGGACTGGGCTCTGGGCTGGGGGGATTCATCATGCTGCCCCGGGCCCCATAAGCACCACCCCCCCCCCAACCACAGAGCTGTAAGTCATACCCAGTCTTCACACACACACACACGTAAGCACCACCCCCAATCATAGAGCTGTAAGTCATACCCAGTCTTCACACACACACACACACACACACACACACACACACACACGTAAGCACTACCCCCAATCATAAAGCTGTAAGTCATACCCAGTCTTCACACACACACACACACACACACACACACACACACACACACACACACCCGTAAGCACCACCCCCAATCATAGAGCTGTAAGTCATACCCAGTCTTCACACACACACACACACACACACACACACACACACACACACACACACACACACACACACACACACGAGACAGGGCTGAGCTCAGCAGAAGAGGAAGGATCCAGCCCCCGGCACCCAGCACAGCTGGGATATGAAAAAGTAAGAGGATAAGCAACATTTTAAGAAACTCTAGGGCCAGTGCAATAGTACAGCGGGTAGGGCGTTTGCCTTGCACACGGCCGACTGGAGTTCAATCCCCCGGCATCTCATATGGTCCCCTGAGCACCGCCAGGAGGAATTCCTGAGTGTAGCGCCAGGAGTAACCCCTGAGCATCACTGGGTGAGACCCAAAAGGCAAAAAAACAAACAAACACTCTACCAGATCTTAGTTAGACCACAGCCACCTTCCCGGCCCTACTGCAGAGAAAGTGCTGAGGGGGCCACCTCTGCCAACAGCTCTGCAAGTTCAGACCCCAAGTCCTGTGCAGAGGACGACTGAAATGCCCGGCTGCAGACGGCAGGAGAGGGCTCTGGTCGGTGCCAGGGGAAGTGCTACTCGGCGCTCGGGAAAGATGAAGTGCTGCCATTCAGCAAACCTGGCCCCTCCCGAAGAATGACGAAGGGGGGGGTGCTCCAGGGAAGCCTCACCAACCCGATCCTCCCCCACCTCAAGGCTTCCAACACCAGGCCCCTCGAGCGGGCAGGAATCACAGCACTGCTCGAACCCTGACCTCGGAGGCTTCTGAGCCGGTTCTCACCCACAGAATTCAGATGCGGGGAGAGCAAACGCACTGCCCAGATGTGAACAGGCACAGTTTAGCTGCATCAGCCTCGCACGGGGGCCACTCCTGGCTCGGGCTCAGGCTCCCTCCCAGAAGTGGTCGGGGACCAAGAGGTGTCCGGCTTGGGGTCTGCCTCCCTCCCCCACGCCCCCCACACCCCCCACACCCCGCCTATGCAGGCCCCTTGCACGCTCCGAGCCTATCTCACCGGCCCGCGCAGATCTTACCTTTGGAAAGGAAGGGTCATGAGGTCTCGGTCCAAGAAGAGCCGGAGCAGGAAGTCGTGCACATCAGCGAGGGTCTCCGGCCCGCCCATGTTCAGCATCAATATTCCAGTCTTGGGCTTCCTGCGGGCAAGACAAGGCGGTGACCGGACGGCTCCGCGGGCCGCGCTTCTGCTCCAGGGTGGGGTCGGGACTCAGCCAGCACTGAGGGGCGCCCAGCCGGTGAACACACGCTCCAGGCACTGCCGAGCCAGCGGGAGGGAGGCAGCCGGGCACCCGCCTCCTGCCGCTCGTCAGTGCCCAAGGCAAGTGCGGGGCGAGACGCGCACGCACGGGGAGCCTGTGGCGATGCAGCCGAGACCGCCAGGAGCCTTGAGCCCAGGTGAAGGGCGGACGGCAGGTAAACACTCAGGGCAGTGACGTGAGAGGCTGAGCTCTGCTTTTCCTCTCGGTCGGTGTCCGAACCAGACCCGGCAGCGCCGGTGGCTACTCCTGGCCCGGTGCCGGGGATCCAGTAAGCCCAAGGCTCCCACGATCAAAGCCTGAACTGCAGGGGCCCGAGTGACGGTACAGCAGCTAGGGCGTCTGCCTGCATGTGGCTGACCCAGGTTCAATCCCCAGCACCCCAGAGGGTCCCTCGAGCCCACCTGGAGTCATCCGTGAGCACTGAGCTGGGAGTAAACCCTGAGCACCATCATGTGTGGCCCAAAGACAAACAAGCAAGCAAGCAAGCAAGCAAGCAAGCAAGCAAGCATGTACTCCTGCCCGTTAAGCTCCTTCCCATGGCTGCCAAGTTGGATTCTGCCCCCCATCCCCCCGTCGTCTCCCATCAAGCTTGCCCCTCCCCCCGCCGTGGCACTGCTGGGCTGGGCTCACCACCCCTGCAGGCCTGGAGCACACGCCCTGAGCACAGCGTTCAATCCCTGGCACCGCCTGGCGGCCCAAACGCCTCTGGGAGCTACCTGGCCCCCAAGTGCCCACACCCAGGTGGTGCCGGGGCCCCCACTCCAGCACCGGGGGACACGGCCCAAACTACAGTGTCTCCAGACACGGCCGAATGCCGAGAATCACTGCAGGAGGCAGAATTAGTCTTTCACGGGGCCGGGAGCGACCCTGAGGTTGTCCCTCTACCCGGCTCGTCACCTGCCTCTGCCTACAAGGCCGAGCAACTCTTAACAAAGCTCGGGCTCCTGCCCCCTTTCCCTGGGCCCAGCCGGCCGGGGCCACGATCCCGTGCAGCTGGACTCTCATTTCCCCCCTGTTCTCCTGGGATCCCCGCCGTCCCCCTTGCAACTCTGTGACTCCAAATAAATTAAGGGCATCGTGCCGTGGACGGCTGCCAGAGACCAGATTACCGGGGAAGAAAACCCCGAGGCCCCGAGACCCACCCGAGGCGGCACGGAGGGTCCGGGTGTTAACGGGATTAGCCCTGCTTTTCATCCCTAACACCTGAGCTCAGGACAAGAGCGGGGGGAAGCGGGAGGTGAGCGGCCGGGGGGCCCGTGGGGGCTGACGCGCCACGGGAGAGGCCCCGAGACGCGGGCCTGAGGGTGGCTGTGCTGTGCATGAGGACACGCGCATTAGGCCTCTCGAAACCCATCCAGAGCGCCAGGCGCAGGCTCCAGGGGGGCTCCAGCCCGGGCCCCCAACAGAGCACCTGAGACCCCGGCCCAGCTGCCAGCTTCCCTTTGTCTGAACCAGAAGGGGTCGTGTGCAAACTGTAGCAAGACCAACACACCCAAAGGGGCCCCCCGATGCAGCAGCTTAACACTCTGGGACTGTCCGGTTTGTTTTTTCCCTCCGCGCCTCCTTGGTTCTCCTGTCTATAATCAGAACCAAGATCAACGATCCCTGCGCCTTGTTGGAACACACGAGAATGTTAGGACAGGAAGTAAGACAGAGAGCCCGAGAGACACCCCGGGGGGCACCAGCCTCGAATGTGGCCCACCTGGTTCCACCCCTGGCACTGTATGGGGTCCCCCAGCATCAACAGGGGGCACTCCGGAGCCAAGTGCCAGGAGTAGCCCCTGAGCACTGCTGGGTGTGGTCCAAACCCGGCCCCTACTACCCCACCGCCCCTCCCGCAAAAACAACAACAACAACAAAAAACTCAAGAAAGAGGACTGCTTTTAATAAGCGTCAGAGCTACGTTCAGAGCCAAGAGGCCCCTTCAGAAAACCCGCTGTCGCTCGGGTGCCTGAGAGAGGCCGGAGGGCACCGTGAAGGCGAGCGCGGTGCCACGCCTGTCCCTGGCCAGGCCACAGGCAGCTGCGGCCCCAAACAGGTGCTTCATCTCCCCCATGAATTAGGACCATCCTCCCCGTCCTCTGTCCGTCATCATTACGCTCGCTGTGAACAGACAAAGAACAATGACCGAGTCCACTGCAGGAACCCTTGGTCCCTGAGTCAGTCTTTATCTTGTCCAGGACATAGAGTTCATCGCCCTAATTGGGTTAGGCCCGTAACAGCATTTCCAGCGTGCGCGGGACTGGTATTTGTGACATGTTCCAGAACTGAATTCCGACGTGATTTGTAGACTGGGCTCAACTCCGTGACCCAGGAGTCAGGTCGGTCCTACGGGAAAGCTGGGGCAGGGGAGGGAGGGCTTAAGGGCGGGGCCCATCTCTGCCCGGCGGCACCTGGCCTCCTGAGCCCTGCGGGCATGTCCCCGGGCACCAGGCCAGGAATAAACCCGGAGCACCTCTAGGTCTGGCCCCACACGCCAAAACACGGCAAAGAAGCTGGGGGGGAAAGTGACAGTGAGCCTGGGAGATGGCTTGAAGGGCACACGCTCTGCACGCAAGAAGCCCCATAGCACCTCCGGGATGACCCCCCTACCCCCGGCACCAGGCCAGGGGGACCCCTTGAGCATTGCTACCCCCAAACTAAATAAACCGAAGATAAAACATGGAAAAGTGGGGGGAGGGGCAGAAAAGTCTATAAAACTCAAGTAAAAAACCCAAATGATGTTTGCCTGTATCTGTGTCTGTGTATGAGTGCATGCGTGCATGTGTGTGTATGGTGTGTGCGTGTGTTGTATGTGCGTGTGTGTGTTGTGTGTGCGGTATGTGTGCCTGAGTGGGTGGTGTGTGCGTTTGTGTGTGTGCGTGTGATGTGTGTGTGCGTGTCTGCATGTATGTTTGTGTATCTGTGGTGTGTGTGGTGGGTATGCATGTGTGCGCGCATGGGCAGAACCTGTCCCGACCCCCACGGGGTGGGATGTCAAGGGCAGGGCATATGCCCAGCATGCACGGGCCCCGGCACAGCGGCGCGGCTCCCCCACCCGGGTCTCCCGGCACCTCCCGTGCCTACCTCTTCCCCGGGTGGGCCTGAGGCTGGGGGCTTCGGGCACACGGTTCTGCCCTGGTGGCGGGCGCTGCACCTGACTGGCATCTCCGCAGCTGCTGAGCCCAGGAGCCGCCCTGCACCACTGGAACAAAAGAGAGGAGGAAGTGTGAATTGCAGCGGGGGGCGAGGCCCTGGGACGGCGCCTCGGGGCCCACAGCCGGGCGGGCGGGCGAAGGCTGGTGGCGGCTTCCACGGGGCTTCCTGCCGGCCAGCCACGCGCACCTTCACCTCCTGCACAGAGAACGGCCCCGCCCTGACCAGCCCTGACAAGGAGGGCCCTGCGAGAGGACCCCCAGTGCCCCTGCGCCACGAGCCTACACGCCCAAGGATTCCCAGACCACCCTCCCTCCCCGCCCTCTCACGCCCCCTGTTCCATACTAGTCTCTGGCATCCGGGCCCCCAGAAACCCCGCCCCCGCGCCCTACCCCCACATCCTCTGAGCGGGCTCCGCCTGGCTCCTCCTCTCAGGGGTGGCTGGTGCCTGATAGTCACTACTGGCCTGAAGGGGGCTGGGGGAATCTGGCAGGCCGGTGTGTGTATACAGTGATGTGCATGTGTGTATATGGGCTATGTGTGTGCCCATGAGTATACAGTGTACATGGGCTGTGTGTGCACGTATATGCATGGACTATGTGTGTACAAGGGCTGTTTGTGCACAGACCATGTGTACACATTTTAAGTGTGCATGGGCTATATACACAGGCTGTGTCTACACATGTGTACGTGGGTTGAGTATATGTGGGTGACATGTTTACACGTGCATAACAAGTTTGTCAGTCTACATGGGTCATGTGTACATAAACTGTGAGCATGTGTATGCAAGGATTGTGTGGACATGTGGACATGTGTTGTGAGTATACATGGGCCGTGTATACAGGCTGTGTGTACACACGTGTGCATCAGTTAAGAATACGTGGGCTACATGTGCACATATGCACAACATAGGTTATGAGTGTACACGGGCTATTGTGTATACATGTGCGACATGGCATGTGAATGCACATCACGGTTATGTTTGTGTGCGTACACGGACCATCTCATGTCAAGCCGGGAAGCCTGAGAGCAGAGGCAGCCCTGAAGCCACTGCCAGAGCACACGGCTCCCCCTGGCTGGAGGGCTCGCCCAGGGGGCCCCGGTCACCCACGGGGCAGCACATGCAGAGAACAGGCCCAGGGCGCCGTGTGGGACAGGGCTTTGCTCTCACCCCGCAAGCGCCACTCGGCCTGACAGTCCCGGGACACCATCAGCCCCACAGACCCGCCGGCCGGGGTTCTTCCTTCCTGTCTCTGAAACCCTGGCGCGTGCCTGGTTGGCTTCCCAGCCCCCCGACCACCACGCTCGCTCCCAGCGAGCCCCTGATGCGAGTCTGCCCCTGATACTCCTCGTGGGCTCCACACAGAGGGCAAGGACAGACAGACAAAGGGTGAGGCCGCTCATGGGAAGTCTCAGACCGGCGTGTGGGGGCGACAAGCTTGAGGGGCCAGTGAGAGGGGCCGGGCCTGGGTGGGAGGAACTATCTAGTCCACACACCTAGACAAGACCTGAGGCCACCGTGTCTGGAGTGCTGGCACGAAAGCCAGGTTTCCCAGAAGACCATCGGGGTGGGGGCTGCGGGGAGGGACAGGCTTGTGGACCAGCATCCCCAAAGAGCACAGTAACATGTCCTAGGACAGCCAGGGAAGCTGCAAGCTGGCGGGTCGGCCACGCCCACCCCTCGTTGGCCACGCCCACCTCTTGGGAATTCTCTGGCTCTCCTCCCACTGTGCATCAAAGGGGCTAGAGGAAGGACAAGATCCTGATGGAACAATCAGGTTCCCCTAGATCAGGTTCTCCTAGCTCAGTGCTCACCCAAGTAGGTGTACCCTGGAAGGGCAGCGGTGGTGGTGGCAGGGGGCAGGGAGGGGGGGCAGGGGAGGGGAGTGCAGAGCAGTAATAGGCCACGTTTAGGGGTGAATCCTGTTTCCTATTTGCTTAAAGAAGGTAGATTTCTGGGAGTGGGGGGCACTTTGGTTTTTCTTTTCTTTTTTTCCCCCGAAAAGGCATAGGCCAAGTCCGTTTTGAAACCTCTGACCTAGCTGAAGGAGTTCAATCATTTGAAAGACCAACCCTCTTGTCGCTTTGTTTTGGGCCACACCCCTTCTGGTGCTCTGGGGTAACTCCTGGCTCTGGAATCAGCCCCAGCAGGCTCAGGGGACCTGGGTTGACTTTGAGCAAGGAAAGCGCCCGGCCCGCTTGCTGTACTATCACTCCGACCCCAAGACTCTTAAATAAAACAGGCTCACAGTCAAAGAGAAACCCAGAGAGACCCATGGTTCTCAACCGTTCTACCACCTGCAGAAAAGTGAATTCAGGAAGGACGTTTCACTTTTCAGTAGAGCAATATTTCATGAACTATTACAGCAGAAACTTGAACCGTGACTTCTAACAAGAATGTATTTTGTTTGTTTGTTTGTTTGTTTTGCTTTTTGGGTCACACCCCACAATGCACAGGGGTCACTCCTGGCTCATGCACTCAGGAATCACCCCTGGCAGTGCTCAGGGGACCCTATGGGTTGCTGGGATTTGAACCTGGGTCGGCTGCGTGTAAGGCAAACGCCCTACCCGCTGTGCTATTACTCCAGCCCCTTAACAAGAATGTTTAAGATGTGGGGCCAGTGAGATGGTCCAGCCTTGCATGCAGCTGCTCCAGGTTTAATTTCCAGGACCCCACAGGGTCCTTAGGAGGGATCCCTGAGCACAGAGCACAGCCACGTGTGCCCCAAAAGCAACCCAACTAACAAGGGTACTGTGAGATCAGCACTTCCAACAGCCCGGCTCCACGCTGCAGGGGTAATAACTGGTGGCGGAAAACCCCGGGACAGACAAGCCTGTTTTCTGAAGGCAGAGAGACCTGAGCGAAAATGCCAGATCGAACCAGCTGCTGAGCGAGTGCGAGGCTGGGTGCATCCTCTGTGAAGGCAGATAAGACCCGCCCCGCAGAGCTGCTGTCAAGATAAGGGGGGAGTGAAGGACCTGGGGCCAGCGCCCAAACACCGCCAGGCAGACTACACGTCGTGCAGCAAGAGGGGAGCACGGGCCCAGCAGGGGCAGGGGCAGCCCTGATAATCCTCTCGGCCCACCCAGGATCCTTCTGACTGCAGAGGGGGGGGCGGGGGGAAGGAGAGAGCGGGCGAAACTCTGCTTTCCCGAGATTTCTTTCAGAACTCATTAGCAGCCCAGACAGGACACGAAGGTGCTCTCTCTTCCGATGGGAGACGGAAGTGCCATCGGGCTGCAAATCTACCTCCACGACTCCCAAATCCTGCGGCAGCGTCACGCACGAGCTGGTCAACGATCGAAAAGAGGCTCTGTGGTGCCATGACCCGATGCTGTCACGGCAGGGGTGGGAAAGAGAGGGGATGACAGTGGCACTTCTTTCTGCCCCAGGACTGGCACTGTCTTCAAAGGCATGGCTGGGGGGGGGGGGGGGCTGGAGCAATAGCATAGCGGGTAGGGCATTTGCCTTGCACGCGGTCGACCCGGGTTCGATTCCCAGCATCCCATAGGTTCCCCTGAGCACCGCCAGGAGTGATTCCTGAGTCCATGAGCCAGGAGTAAGCCCTGTGCATCGCCGGGTATGACCCAAAAAGCAAAAAAATTTAAAAATAAAATTTTTTTTTAAAAAAAAGGCATGGCTGTCCCCATGGGTCTAGGGCCCTGTACACAGGCCCTGGCCCCTCACACACACACACACACACACACACACACACACACACATGCACACACACACACACATACACACACACGGATGGGGGTAGCCTGGAGCTGCAGAGTGGGTGCTCTCCATCCCTTAGTAGGTAGGGACCACTAGGATGAACAGGGGGGATCCCTGTCAGAGATGACAGTAGGTAAAGGCACTGGCATGCACATGCCCCCCACCCTGGTTCAATTCCTAGAACCACATACTGTCCCCTGAGGACCGAACTGTCTTGAGCACCGCCATGTGTGGCCCGAAAACCAAAACAAACAAACCCCAAAAAGTCAAGTCAGTGTCTACCACCATTCAAATCCCTTAAGTCTGTTGCTGATTTTAGGCTGTGCCCGGGAGTTCTGGGAGCTGCTCCAGGCCAGGTGCCAGGCCCTGGGGGACCAGGTGGTGCCAGGGATTGAAACTGGATCCTCTGCATGCAGAGCTTGTGCTCCAGCCTTACGCACCAGCTCGTCGGCCCTGGCGGCAACTGCACCTTGGGGCGGCCATGGGTCTACTCTGTGCCTGGCATGCATGATGGGCCATGCATGAGTCATTTTGTTGGTTTGTTTTTGGTTTGGGGGCCACACCCAGCTGTGCCCAGGGCTGACTCCTGGCTCTGCACTCGGGGATCAGTCCGGTGCCTGGGCTCAAACCCCATCTGCTGCATGCAAGGCAAACTTCCCCGGCCCTGTTCTTGGTCTTCCTCGTCCCTCCAAACACCTCCAGAGGCCCAGGCTGACCCACTGCAGGTCCTGCTGCCAAGGGCCAGGGAGGGAGCAGCGAGTGAGGCCCCAGGGCTGGTGGCATGGGGCAGTGGGCACCACTCTGGCCCCATCCCAGGGCCGATGCCCGCGGAGTTGGCGACTAATACTGGCTTTCCTCGGTGCCAGGCTCTCAACATGCCCTCCGTCTGGACAGCCTCACAGCCCTGGGCACTGTTACTCCCACTGCACAGAGGAGGCAGTCCGGAGAAGTGTGGCGACGCTCCAGCCGGCCCCTGCCCCAGTCCCCTCCGGGTCCGCTCCCGGGCGGAAACAGAGTGGGCACCCATGCAATCGTCTGTCACCTCTCGGTCCACTCTGGTCCCGCCACGCAGAGGACCGATGCGCCCTCAGGTCCCCTCCCAGTCACTTGGGTCCCACCGCCCAGGACAGCGATGCGCCCTCGGGTCCCTCCGGCCCACTCGGGTCCCACCGCCCAGGACAGCGAGGCGCCCTCGGGTCCCTCCCCGTGTGTTCGGGTCCCGCCCCTCGGTGGGCACCCGTGAGTCCGCCCGAGCCCTCCCGGCCCACTTGGGTCCAGTCCCCAGCGGCGCGCGCGCCCTCCGACCCCTCCGGGTGCACCCCGGGCGCACGGAGCACCCCCAGGCCGCGCTGCCCGCCGCCCCGCCAGGCCCGGGCACCCCCACTCACGCCGGGCGCGGAGGACGGCCGCAGCACGGAGGGCCGCAGCCATGTTGGTGCCCGCGGAAAGCGTTCCCGGGACAGCGCGCGCCGGGCCGCTACGTTCCTGCCGCCGGGAGCGCGCCGACTACCGCCCGGACCGCAGCCCCACGCCGCGCCCCGCGCCCGCTCCGCCCCGCGCCCCGCGCCCCGCCCCGCGCCTCACGGAGCGCGCGCTGATTGGCTGCAGTCCAGGAGGGGCGGGACCATAGCAGGGAAGACACGCCCCTTGGCCTGCCGGAGCGGGGCCGGCGCTGGGAAGACACGCCCCCTGGGCCCGGGGTTATTCTAAGACACTTGTAATAACCGGCGCGACCGGTCAGTGAGCCTCCCAGGCGAGCTCCCTGTGCGAATGTGTCAGTCCGGCCCAGTCTAGAACCACTGCACAACTCTAGGAAGAACTTGAGGCCTTTCTAGACATTTCATTTGGGTTTTTGTTTTCAGGTATTTTTTTGGTGGGGGGCAAGGGGGTCACTTCTGGGGATGCTCAAGGCTGACTCCTTGCTCTGCACTAAGGGGTCACTCCTGGGGGTTCTGGGGGACCCTACGGGGTGCTGGGCATCGAGCCCATCCCGGGTCGTTTGCCAGTAAGCAAGCTCCCTCCCCACTGGGGCCCCAACATTTCCTTTTTTTCCCCCATGTCCTGGAAGGGAAGTTACTGTCCCTCTTCCTGGCTTGCTTGCCTAGTCAGGGCACGGCTGTTCCACCACACTGTTTCCAGAGCTGAGAAAGGAATGATCCGAGGAGATGTAAGTCCCCGTTTTCTCTGCAGCAGAAAACCCACCCGTAGGCTAGACTGAGCTGACTGCGTCCTAGGGAAAGCAAAGGCCAAGCAGCCTCGTGCCTGCAGTCCAGCTCAAGGAGCAGACGCCTCCTTTTCTAGTCTTTTCCACCTCAGAGCCTCCTCAGAGCCCATCTTGTCCTTGAATCCTTCACAAAAGACAACGGTCTCCATCACAAGGTCATTCATTCCTTAAACATTGAGCGCCTATTGTGTGCAGAGGGGGAACAGCAGTGGGGTGGACGGAGAAGAAAGTGGGCTCGCTTGGGGGCTTGGAGAGAGACAAAAGTTCGGGATGGCGATGAGTGTTAATGTTAAGCCCGGGATCCTGGGTTCCCAAGTGGCAAGAGGAACAGAGACACAAACACAATAATGCAAAAGCAGTAAGAGTTTTATTCCAGTATACTGGGGTCAACTATCTCACCCCCAGAGTGGTCTCTTGACAGCGACCCCGACTTCAGGCAGCAGGCAGTTTATATAGGGTTTGATTACATGACCAGTACATGCCTTATTGTTTCAGAAAAGAATCTTAGTTACCAAACAAAGGTATTTTGGCAAGTGTTTAGGGTAACAATAGTCAGGCAACAATTAAACAATAATTTCCAGTAGCACTACCAATTTTATGATTACATAGACGTCTCGTTCTTTTTGGGTTAACAACAAGCAACTTCTGGGGCACTGTGAGAACTGACTCATTGAACCCACTTGCTGAGCCCGGGAACTTTCCCAGGTGGGTTCAGGTTGGCTAGTTACGCTGTTTTATTGCTGGGAAACTGAATCTGTTTCAGTTCCAGGAACTAAACTGAGACCTGCCTGACTTTTCTCATTTTTGCCACCTGTCATGGCGTCAGTTTGGCCCTTACATTAGTACATGAAGTGAGGCCGCTGGGGCGTAGCTTGGCGGTAGGATGCATGCTTTTGCGGCCTGCCCTGGCTGGCACTAGAAACAAAAAGAATTGACCAGGGGATGTGGTTCGAGTGGCAGAGATGTAGGCCCTGCGTCCACTCCTTGGGCTCGACACCTGTCCCCACCCTACACACCAGATCTGTTGAGAGGAGCCAGTGACCCTGGAGCCCACCAGGAGTGATGCTGCCCTCCCCCACCCCGTGCACACTGGGTGTAACCCCCACCACACAACAACTCCAAAATAAGGACAGAAGAGGATGAGAAACAAGCTAATATAATTTGAAATCGATGGGTCAGATCAGCCCTCTCCGACACGTGGGCAAAAAGCCTGACAGACAAGGACAAACCCTGTGGAACATTGTTGTTGTTTTTTTTTTCTTTTTGGGTCACACCAGGCGATGCACAGGGGTCACTCCTGGCTCTGCACTCAGGAATTACCCCTGGCGGTGCTCAGGGGACCATATGGGATGCTAGGAATCGAACCCGGGTCGGCCGCGGGCAAGGCAAACGCCCTACCCGCTGTGCTATCGCTCCAGCCCCTGTGGAACATTCTGGAAAGAGTCAAAGGTGAGTTAAAAACCAGTTCCTTAGTGCTGGAGTGATAGCATGGCGGGTAGGGCGTTTGCTTTGCATGCAGCTGACCCGGGTTCGATTCCCATATAGTCCTCCGAGCACTGCCAGGAGTAATTCCTGAGCGCAGAGCCAGGACTAACTCCTGTGCATTGCCAGGTGTGACCCAAAAAGAAAAAAAAAAAAAAAACAGTTCCTCTAACTTTTATGCTCCTGAGTCAGCTTAAGAGGGATGCTCAGCGTTACTCCAGGGGTGCTCGGGGACTACAGGGACCCCACAGACTCGGGATCCAATCAGAGTCTGCATACAAAGTGCCTTCACTTCCCTGTACTATCTCTCTGAGGCCCTGAATTTTTAAAATTAGTTAGTCCTCATGATCATAAACCCAATTTTAAATAGCAGATCCAGTGAATTGCCTTTCCTACTTCCTACGTGATCTTCATGTCTAAGCAGAAACGGAGAGTAAAATCTGCCCCAAGTATCATATGCTTCCTTCAATCTGCTCTCAACAAAACTGTTAGCTTGAAATTGCCATTAGGAGAAGAGATCTTCGTAATCTACCTCTCTTCTCAGGTCTGAACCTGTTTCTTCACGACAGGCTCCACATTTGGAGACAGTGTGTGGACACAACGTAGACAAGGCCAGGAGGCCCAGGAGGCGGAGGGTTTAGACAGCCCAGCTCTGGCCTCTTCTCTGTCCCTCCTGGGGCCCTGGCTGAGACCTGGCCGTCCTGGGCTCGTGGCTTCTGGCGAGTGCAGATAACAGCCAGCTCCTGCCACTGCCAGCTGATTAGTGACGAGGCATTCAGGAGCCAAATCTCACATCAGCAGCAGTGACAGCAGCTTCAATTTATTCCTGCCCAGAAGGGAGATGAGAACTAGCAACACACGCTTTATTTGATGTATCAGCATAGTGACATTTTCACAAAGAGAGGAGAGCCCAAGAGATAGCGGGGAGAGAGTGCAGCCCTGCTCGCGTCCCGCACACAGCTGACCTGTGCTTGATCTCCGGCATCACGTATGATCCCCCTCAAGCCCTGCCAGGAGTGATTCCCTAAGCACGGAGCCAGAGTAAACCTTGAGTACTTGCAGGTGTGGCCCAAAAACCAAGAGAAAGAGAATTGACACTTTGTTCATTTTGTTCCTATCTTATCTCGTGCTTTCATTTTTCTTGGGGAAATGGGGGAGGAGTGCACAGGAAGTGCTCAGGGGCTTACTCCTGACTCTGTGCTCGGGGATCACTCCCGACAGTGGCTGGAGGATCATCTGTAGTGCACAGCAAATGTCTTCTTCGCTGTACTCTGATTTCACACCAGCATCTCTCAGTCAGGGGCCATATGGCCCCATGTGGGCCCCCAAGATATTGCAAAGGGGCCACAGGTGAAAGTTGCATAAATGGGGGGGGGGTCCTCAACATGAGATAGGGAGAAGGAAACATAATTAGAAGGGGGCCATAATTGGGAAAAAAAGCTGAGAAACATTGATCTACAAGATAAAATACCTTTCTTGAACCCAGCGTGGGTGACTGTTGGGAGTAAACAGGAGTTGAGTCGGATGATGCTTATGCACCTACCAAGATTAATAGAATTAAGTGAAAGACTTATTCTCCTTTCCAGAGTCCAGGGAGGATTACTATTTCTAATCTATGACTTCTAAAGACAGCAAACATAAAAGCTTTTTTATTTTTTTTGCTTTTTGGCTCACACCTGGCAATGCTCAGAGGTTACTCCTGGCTCTGCACTCAGGAATTACTCCTGCCGGTGCTCAGGAGACCTTATGGGATGCTGGGAATCAACCCGGGTCGGCCGCATGCAAGGCAAACGCCCTACCCACTGTGCTATTGCTCCAGCCCCGCAAACATAAAAGCTTTGTGACAAGCTCATTTTGATGTGCTTATGAAATGGACACAGATCAAATGTGCTTTATACGGGTCCTTTTCCAGACTGAGAGAAAATAGTCTTCAACACAGAATTCACTAACTCTTCAGTACTGATTTACTAAGAAACCAGAGGGGGTCGGAGCAATAGCACAGCGGGTAGGGCGTTTGCCTTGCACGCGGCCGACCCGGGTTCGATCCCAGGCATCCCATATGGTCCCCCAAGCACCGCCAGGAGTAATTCCTGAGTGAAAAGCCAGGAGTAACCCCTGTGCATCGCTGGGTGTGACTCAAAAAGGAAAAAAAAACAAAACAAAACAGAGAAGTCCTTGAAAGGTTGAAGAAATGTGTGGATTATGAGAATATGCACGCATACCCCTGGATATGTACGTGCGCCTGTGTCTAGAGACACATGCATCTCTTTACTGGCCCGTGGATGTGACAGAATCACAGACCGATCCCTTTAGCACACAGAAGGCCAGAGACATAGCCCTGGGCAGCTCAGCTAAGCGGCCCCTGACTATTGCAGTGGCCACTCTGAGCCTGGTGGCTTTGTCAGGGCAAACACCAAGTCCAGCCTGTGATCCTAAAGAAAATGTGACTTTATTGGTTTCAGCTCAGTGCTTCGGAGAAGAGAGGGTAGGGGGAAAGGGAGGTGGAATTCACTAATTCAGTCCTGGCCATGATTGGCACCTCTGAGCTACACAAACTACATTTTGATTACTCGATTCTGTCTCCTTAATCAGTAAAACAACAGGGCAGGTGGGGGAGGGGTGTTCAGTGCCAGAGACCATGGCTGACCGAGGCCGACGGCCACGGACACTGGAATGAGCGTGCAGAGACATCTGACTGACTGTCCCCACCATTGCTGGACAGCGGAAGGGCCCACCCAGGCCGCCAGGACAGTCCTGCCTTCACCTCGCCAGCCCAGCAGCGGGAGTGCTCTGGCACGGACAGCCCGAGCTCCTACAGGCCTTGCAAACGGGGCTGAGCTCAAGCTCTGGAGTGTCCACAGGCTCCCAGCGAGGTCCCGGCAGCTCTGTACTTGGGGTCCCCAGTGCCAGGGAGCTGGGCACACGGTGCACCCGAGCCAGGAACACATTACGGCCATGCCGGGATCCCTGGTGCCAGGTGGGGCACGCTGCTGCATCCAAGCCAGGCGTGTGCGAGCACATTATGGCCAGGTGTGATCGTGCCCAGGTCTACAAGAACATGTGCTCCCATCATGGCGGCAGCAGCAAAAAGCTGGGAGGGGAATTTTTTTTGTTTTTGCTTTTTTGGGTCACACCCAGCATTGCTCAGGGGTTACTCCCGGCTCTGCACTCAGGAATTACTCCTGGCAGTGTTGGGGAACCATATGGGATGCTGGGAATCGAACCTGGGTCAGCCGCATGCAAGGCAAACGCCCTACCTGCTGTGCTATCGCTCCAGCCCCTGGGAGGGGAATTTGCGAAGCAAACTCCAGGGCTGGTGACGACTGATCTCGGACGGAGCGGCTGGGCTATCCCAGGAAGGCGCAGCCACCACCAAGTCTCAGCAGGATGGAGACAACCAAGTCCCCACCCTGCCAAAGGCCCACCGCTCCAGCTACCCACACCAGGCTTCCACTGCTGCCGCAGAAACAGCCCAGCTTCAGGCCTGATCTGAGAGACGCCAGAGCTGCCAGCAGCTGACTGTCCCAGCTCCAAAGTTACTGAAGCGTGTGCCTACATATGTGGCCCCTCAACGCCTGCAAACTTCAGAGCTCACAGCCCAGAGGAAGCAGAGGAAATCAGATGGCGAAATTGTGTAATGCCCACTAAACTCAAGAAGTGAAAACAGGAACACAGAAGGCCAGACTCGCACCTCGGTCCACAGGCCATGACTTCAGTGACACTGTTATATGTATTTTTGCAAGCAATATAAAGTGAATTATTTCCCGTTTGCTTGAGGGCTGAGGGGGGGTGGGACACTGGGGACGATGGAAGGGCACGTTGGTGGTGGGACTCATGTTGGAATACTGAGTGCCAAGACAACTGTCATGTGCACAACTTTATAAATCAGAGCTTAAAGTTTCATATAAAATAATAAAGGGTTGGAGAGGGCTGAGGGCATTAAGCTCTATTTGCTGGAGGTCCGGAATCAGCCCTTATACTGTCTGGCTCCCTGAGCACTGAGCATTGCTGGGTCTGGGACCCTCCAAAATAAGTTAAGTGAAAAGGAGAATGAATCTTCAATCTGGCCGTCCTTAGAACCACCCAGATTTGCACCAAAAAATCAGTGGGTGTAGGGAGGTTCATGTACCAGGTGCCTTGGCAGTGCAGATGTAAGAGGCTGGGATGAGATGGACAGGAGCCTGTGCCAACAGTCTGATTCTATCACCGGCAGAGTCACTCCTTAGAACGTTGCTATGCTATCACTCCTTCCAGTACTCCTGAACGTCACATCTACTAAATTTAGTAACATCTAAATTCAAATAAACAGCTCGTGAAAATTAAAAAGATTCTTAAAAATGCAAAAGGCTTGAGAGACAGAGATGTTGAGCTTAAAATAAATTAAGCAGCAAGGAGTTTTCCGCCTGTGCATTTATTGATTGCTGGGAATACAGCCTATTGAGAATACACGACATGCATTTTGGGGAGGAATTAACCAAATCTAAAGGAAGTCATTCAATGAGCCTGCTGAGAGTTAATCAGGGAGCACAGATGAAGTCTGAGGACAGGGAAGGGATGACTCAAATGTCACAGCCATCATTATTCCAGCTGCCATTTGTCTTAGAACTTATTTATTCTTAATTATTAAGGAGCTAGAAGGAAAGAGAGATCAGCCTGCCTCTTTCGAGTTGAACCGATGCTAGGAAATATGCTGTTGATCACAGCACCCCACAACTTCCCCTGCTTAAAATGGAATTGCTTTTACTTCAAATAAGGCAATTTCATTTTTATAGCTCCTTCCAGGCCAACTCGGATGCCTGAGAATTAAAAGCAGCTATACAGATTTTTTAAAGATTAATCTAATGCAAAGGACTATTCACTTGATCCCGGTATCTACTATTGAATTACAATGTTCAAACAGTAGCAGATTTTTACACCATAGTGCCAATTTCCCGCATCTTAAGATGTCTAATTCATCAATACAATCCAATGATATAAAAAATTCCAGTTGCACACCAAAGGACAGATGACTTTATAGAATGTCTTAGATTGCAATGAAAACTGTTTAATCGAATATGATACACAGGACACCAAGTAGGTAACCTATCATTGGGTAAAATGCGCAAACGTATTCGTGAACGTGTTCCCCAAATTGTGTTAACGAATCTTGTTTCGCAAACAGAAAACATCAATGCCCCTGGTCAGCCGGGTCATCGGGACGGCTTCTGCAGTGCAGAACCAGCAGACAGAAACGGACATGCCCCGGGGTGGGGTGGGGGGCAAACACCAGGGTCTATTCTGCGTCACAGAGGCAAGCTGCTCCCTTCTTGCACATATTCCCAAACGCTCCGGAGGAGGGGACAGCGGTCAGGGCTTGCAGCGCTGGACGAATCGAGGGTATAAGCACACATCCCGGATGTGATACCTATTCAGAATCCAGGTCAAGAATCGCTCTAAGCCCAAGCCATATCCTCCATGCGGACACGTGCCGTATTTTCTCTGTCAGAGAGCAAGAGGAATAAACACTCAGTTTCGAAATCCATCAGCCGGAGTCGAGACTTTCGACTATGAAGCAAGTTTACCTCACTGTCACTCAGACATCAACTTTTACACAGACCTACATGGATCATGAAGAAATAACTACACGTGACAAGTCAGGGATTCGGGATCGCCCTGGGAAAGAGACTTCTCACTTTTTTTTTTTTTTCTTTTTGGGTCACACCCAGTGATGCTCAAGGGTTACTCCTGGCTCTGCACTCAGGAATTACCCCTGGTGGTGCTCAGGGGACCATATGGGATGCTGGGAATTGAACCTGGTCAGCTGCGAGCAAGGCAAATGCCCTCCCCGCTGTGCTATTGCTCCAGCCCCCGAGACTTCTCACCTTTAAACTAAGTCAAGGAGACAGAGCAATAGTACAGTGGGTAGGGTGTTAGCCTTGCATGCTTCCGACCTTGGTTCAATCCCCAGCATCCCATGTGGTCCCCCAATACCCCCAGGAGTAATTCCTGAGTATTGTCAGGTGTGGCCCATTTTCCCCAGCCAAAAAGAAAAAAAAAATCCTAAGTCAGTGTCTATTTCAGAGGAAAATGAAAGATGGTACTAGATAGAAGACAGAATCTGCCAGCTGATTTTTAAAGACATAGTAGTGGGCTAGAGAGAAAGTACAGGAGTCAAGTACTTCTGCACGCAACCAGACCTGGTTTGATCCCAGCACCACATACGACTCCCTGAGCATCCCCAGAAGTGAGGCCTGGGCAAAGTGAGAAGCAGGACTAAGCCCTGAGCACAGCCGGGTTCAAGGGAGAACAGGGCTAGAGGCGCGAGCCAGCTTGTGTTTTGAAAGCGGCCTTACCTGGTCCGTATACCAGTAATAGGGCGTGGGGTCGATTCCTTCCCGTTTATAACCTGCCAGAATTTCTTCACTATCCCAGATACGCATCGAGCCTCCCACGATCTCGCCGACATTGGGCATCAGCACGTCCACCTTTGGAGACAGCACGAAGCAGAAGCGGTCAGCTCCAGGCGGTCAGAGCACGCCGGGCCCGGGGAAAGCCCAGACTGTGCTCATGCCGCCCACGGAGCACTGAGCAGCGCGGGCCATGCCCTGAGAGGGAAGAACGAACCCGCTTCTGGACAATGAAGTATCGGCCACAAGCTGTCACCTTCCCCAGCCACCGCCCCCACCCCTTGAAGAAGCAAAATTAAGGGCAGGGGAGGCGGCTCAGAGGGCTGGAGCACAAGCGGTACATGTGGGGGTCCCGGGGTCCATCCCCGCCCGGCCTGGCAGGTTCCCCAGAGCACTGCCGGGTGAGTGGCCCATCCACCTCCCTCACGCATGCGCCCCAAAATGCAAAGCCAGGACTCCGGAGTCCCCCACTGACAGACTCCGTCAGGCGGGCGTCCTCAGGGCACCGCTGCATGTAGAAGGACTTGATCTCCACGGGGAAGCGGCACAGCAGGATGGGCTCGTTAATGGTGTCCGTCATCAGCCTCTCGGGCGCTTCCGGGATATCCTGAGGGGAGAGGGGGCTTCACTGGCATCGCCAGCTGCAGGGGCGGCCGAGTGGGAGCAGCACCTCGACCCTGGGCGGGGAACGGGGATTCCCCCCAGACACGTTCCCTCCAAAACCAAACACTTAAAAACCACACGCACTGAGGACACACGCGGAACGAGCTCATCAGAAAGGTCCGCGTCCTTCCACGGCAGAGCTTTGGGGACCAACACAAACGGAGCACACGCGGCTTGGGGAACGAAACCCAAACCCCAAGCAGGACAGAACCTAGTGACTGCCACGGTCACTCCATAGCATCCACTTTTTTTTTCTTTTTGGGTCACACCCGGCAATGCACAGGGGTTACTCCTGGCTCTGCACTCAGGAATCACCCCTGGCGGTGCTCAGGGGACCCTATGGGATGCTGGGATTTGAACCCAGGTCGGCCGCGTGCAAGGCAAATGCCCTACCCGCTGTGCTATCGCTCCAGCCCCATAGCGTCCACTCTTAAGTGGCCAGTAATGCCTTGCTCCAAAGCAGAGCAGGTCCACCCGGCCCCGTGAGGCACGGATAACCAGCTCGCCTTCCCGAGCTGCCTCCACAGCTTCTGCCCAGTTAGACTCCATCAGGACGCCAGCCAGGGGCGGGGGGGTGTATGGGGGAGGCACAGTTCCAAAGCAAATAACCAACGTCCAATTACGAAGTGCCGCTGCACACAGGCTAGTGAGCCCGAGGAGTGTTAGATGCTGGCAATGAATCCAATCCGTGTTTCTCTCTCCAAACACCCTGTGCTAAAGCACACATGAATTCAGGCTGAAACAGAGAACTCTTGTCCCTGCAAAGGCTGACGGACAGATGGAGGGAACTGGGCAAGACTCTCCGATGGGCTGGGACACGGCGGCAAAGGGCAGTGAGGGTGCGGCCTGGAATCCGTCTAGTATAGGAGCAGGTTTCGCCAGCAGTCTGGGACCCAGACTCACACACGTCCGCACGGCACCTGTCAGGGATGGCCTAGTGCCGGGAAGACGTTGACCAGGATGCAGGGGGTCGCACCAGGGTCCTGAAAAGGGGCTGGGACCTCAAGGTGGCTACCAGGAGCCTGAAAGGCCTGGCAAGGTCACTCACAGAGCCAGCACTAACGTGTCCTCACTAGATTCCTTCAGAAAACAAAAGTGGGGCAGGGAAACAGGCCCAAGGGCTGGAGAGCTCTGCATTACGGGGGCCCACGGGGGCCCCCACACGGGAAGCCGGGAGTAGCCAGCAGCGCTGCTGAGCCTCTTCCCCCAAACACACCCGTGAACCAAAGCCCGAGCTGGCAATAGTTCCTGACGGTCCACCAAGCCGGCCTGCTTTGCAAATGCAATCTAAGGAACAGCCAAAGGCACAGGGGACAGGCCAGGGACAGTCCCTCGACAGAGGCCCTCAAGCTGGGTGGGAGGGCCTGCCCGCCCCAGCCCCAGGCCCAGACCCCCTCAGGGCCTTTCTTCCAATTCATTTAGTTTAATTCCAACGCAGTAACGCACATTCTGGGGGGCGGGGGCCTTCCCCGCCACTTTCTCCAGAAAGTCGAACCCAAGAACAGCCAAGGCTCTGCGTGAGCTTCCAGGGCGCACACCCTCGGTGGCCACCTCGGGGCCCCGGCCAACCGCTTCGAGCATGACAGCCACGCGCAGGGGCCTAGGGAGGGAGCCCACCTCGCCAAACTCATAGAACGTCCCGTCCTCTTTCTTAATGTTGTGCTCTTTCAGCCACACGATGGCATCCGAGTAGTTCATCCGCTTGAAAGGCCGTTTGGGAGGCTTGAAGTTCTAAGAGTAGGAGAGACAAGGATAAGTATCACCATTAACGTTCAGGTTGCCCTTTGAAGACAAAACACTTTTTTTTTGTTTGCTTTTTTTTTTTTTTTTTTTGCAAATGCCCTACCTGCTATGCTATCACTCCAGCCCCCGACAAACATCACTTTAAGAACAACAAAAAATTTCTGGTTTTGGCCTAGAAAAACAAAGTAGTCACTCATTGCTAAAATAGGTAAGTTCTTGGGGCTGGAGCGATAGCACAGCGGGTAGGGCGTTTGCCTTGCACGCGGCCGACCCGGGTTCCATTCCCAGCATCCCATATGGTCCCCTGAGCACCGCCAGGGATAATTCCTGAGTGCAGAGCCAGGAGTAAGCCCTGTGTAGAGCCAGGTGTGACCCAAAAAGCAAAAAAATAATAATAATAAATTAAAAAAATAAAATAAAATAGGTAAGTTCAGGAAGGAAGGGCCCATGCAGATCACTTGACTTCACAGCCTAAGATCTTAGAAAACGACCAACAAAAGGAGCCCAAAGCAGGCAGGAAGAAAGAAGTAATAAAACTGAGAGCAGAAATCAACGAGCTGTATTGCCCCCAAATAAAGATAAATAAGAAGGAAAACATGAGCTGCGCCCCGTGTAAATTAAAATACTATGCAGACAGCGGCTGGGGAGAGTTCAACCTCTGAGCACAAGCAGGAGCCCCAAGCTGGTCCTCGCACCTGTGCAGGGTCCTGCAAGCGTCTGCCAAGAGCGACCCTGACACAGGGCCGGGAGGAGCCCCTGAGCACCGCTGTGTGGCCGCTGTGTGGCCGCACACACCGAAAACAACTCAGATACTATGAAACGAACATCAGTGGCTCAGGCCAGACGCTTAGGGCTTGGGAAAACCTGGGAAGCGGGTTCTGGCCGGACCCGGTGGCTCTGCCTGTAGGGGGCGCCCTCGACCCCGGCACCTGCGCCTACCGGGTTGAGGTCGTAGACGATGCTGGCCGCGGGTGACTTCAGCACTCGGTCCACCACATCACACACCAAGTCCTCCAGCCGGCTCAGGAGGTCCTCGAAGGTGAGGAAGGGGCACTCGGCCTCCACGTGCGTGTACCTGGACAGATGCCCGCTCAGCTGTGCCGCCTCCCAGCCCGCCCACCACCCCCCTGGGCACGCCCTTCCCCGGGGGCCAGTTCCCGCCGGGACACAGGACCAGGATTGGCCCACAGACCTCTTGGCTAAAGCCCAAGAGGCAAAACGCCAGCAGCCTGCTAACGCCCACCCCTCCCGGGGCCCAAGGCCACGACGCTGCCTCCCAAGGACACAGGGCCCTGCCGTGGACACGGCCTCTCCAGTGCTGAACCGCGTCAAGGACAGGGGCCCGGGGGTGGCGCGTACTCGGCCAGGTGCCTCCGCGTGCGGGACTGCTCGGCGCGGTAGGACTGCGCGATGCAGAACACGTCGCCCAGCGCGGGCAGGCAGGTCTCCAGGTAGAGCTGCGAGGACTGCGTCAGGAACGCCTCCTCCCCGAAGTAGTCCAGCTTGAAGAGCGTCGCGCCGCCCTCCACCTGCGTCTGCACCAACGTGGGTGGCGTGACCTGCGCAGAGCCCGGGGACAACAAGGGCGCCGCCGTGAGCACGACGGGCCGGGTCGGGCCGGGCCGGGGAGCCGGTGCAGGCGGGCGGGGAGGCCGCCGCCCACGCCCCGGGAGGAAGCACGCACCTCACAGTAGCCCCTGTCAAAGAAGTGGTCGCGGAAGCACCGCGTGACCACGGAGCGCGCGCGGAGGATCTTGGACATGTTCTCGCCGCGGATCATCATGTGCCTGTTGTTGAGCTGCACGTCCACGTCCGACTCCTCATTGATCAGGTTGTCGGCCCCGCCGGCGGGGGCCAGGCCCAGCAGCTCCCAGAAGTCACAGCTCAGCTCGTGCCCCCCTGGAGCCTGCGGGAGTCAGAGGCCAGGGGAGGGAGGGGAGGGCGGACACACGCCCCGTTATTGTTCTGTTCGGGCGTCAGGGCCACACCCCGAGCTGCTCGTGGCTTTCACCCTACGCTCTGGGATCACTCTGGGCTCGGTGCTCAGGGGGCCCGACGCGGCGCCAGGGAACACACAGGCTGGCGGCATGCGGGGCGGGCAGGCGCCCTCCCTCCTGTGCTGTCCCCCAGCCCAAACCAACATCCCTGTACACTTTCAGTCAATCCACGGTTTTGGTAAGCCGAGATTCCACGGAGCCTCGCCATCACTACCCGACACTTCTCTAAACAAAGACCCCAAATTCAAATGTTAAGTTTTCACATAGTTTTCAGGACACACACACTTGAAAAACAGAGAAGCAGAGGGGCCAGAGAGAGAGTAGCGGGTAAGGTGCTGGCCTTGCACGTGGCCAAGCCAGACTCGATCTCCAGCCTCCCGTATGGTCCCCTGAGCACTGCCAGGAGTGATCCCAGAGCACACAGCCAAAACACAGTTTGTGTTTGGCTCAAAAAAACCCAAAACCGACAAAACAGAAAGGCATATGCTCTGAACGCAGGCAGCCCCAGCCTGATCACCAGCACTGGCATGACACGGTCCCCAGAACAGTGCAGGGAGCACCCTACCCTGAGGATGGGGTATGGCACCAAACTCACCTGCCCCACTAAGAAAAATAAATAAAATTTAAAAATTTTTTAAAAAATCATCAAAACAGAAATAAACACAAACTAGAAAACAAACCATAAGCCCACAATGTGGAAGCACCACACAGCTGCAAACAACTGAACCATCTGGTACATCGACTCACTTAGAGTCACCGGGCCAGAGCGGGAGTACAGTGGGTAGGGTGCTCGCCGGGTACCTCGGCTGGCCCGGTTCCATCCTCAGCACCATCTCTGATCCCCTGAGCCCAGCGGGAGTAAGCCCTGAGCACTGCCGGGTGTTTCCAAGCCAAACAAAACTCGATTTCCCGCCAGGTTCTGCGGTCCCCAAGTTTCTCTTTGGAAACTGCACTCAGGTTGGCTGCCGCACCCACAGCCCAGACGCTGCCCAGTGCCATCAGCACTGCACCAAGGACCAGCAACCCCACCTGCAAGCCCGTCTCCAGCAGGGGAGAGTGAGGCCAGCCTGAATCAGAAGGGCCTTTCGACATGAACTTGGAACAACTCATCAGTGTTTCATGTCTACTGGGGACTTCTGGTGGACAGTGTCTTAGGCGTGGGTGTTCCTTTCTGAAGGGGGAGAAGGGACCATTCCCAGACAAAGCCCCTGGGGGCTCCTCCATGGACAGTCTGAGTTCCAGCCCCAAGGGTCATGTCGCCGCCCACATTTATTCTCATTCTCAGCCAACGAATATGTTGTTCAAAACCTCATGGCAGTTTCTCGAACAGGGATTGCCAGTATACAGTGTGCCCGACCGAGGGGGAAAGGACAGCTCTGATAATCCACTACGTGAAACTACTGGGGAGGGGGAGGCTTCCCGATACCATTTGGAAAGTTCCAGCTTTAAACCACTGTTCTTGTCTAAAACTGGGGGGGGCTGGGGGTCCCACCTGGCAGTGCTCAGGAGCCTCACCTGCCAGTGCTCAGGGGTAACACGTGGATCTGTGAACATAAGTTTTTTCTGAATAGGAGGCTATTTTTATTTGCAAATAAATCAAAAATCCACACAGCATTTGTATCCACACCACTGGTTCTAGGACGGTGTAGGATGGTCTCGGGCGACCGTCTGGGAATTCTGGAAGGCTGGCAGTGCCTGAGTTCGCCACTAATATTTCACCGGAAAAAGAGAAGGTACGGGCTGGAGCGACAGCACGGCACATAAGCACAGCTTGCATGCAGCAGACCGAGGCTCGACTGCCGGCCACCCCTACGGTTCCCTGGGCCTCGCCAGGAGTGATCCCTAAGTGCAGAGCCACGAGGAACCTGAGCATCTCAGGGTATGCCCCTGCCCCCACAAACCCCCCCCCCCCAAAAAAAGAAAGAAAAAAGAAAAACCACACTAAATTGAACCAGTTCAGTATTCTTGTCTAGAGGACAGATATACCGCAAGTGCCAATGAAGAGAGTGGAACCCCCAAATCTGACCAGTGAGGCTCTCCAGACACTCACCTGCTTGCCCTTGGGGGTGAGATTCAGCGTCCCATACACTGCCACGCTGCTCTCCGTGGACAAGACCACCCCATTGTAACACTGACACTGTGAAAAAAATCAAAGCACAAAAACTTACAGTTACATCAAGCTGCTCTAGCCTGAGGAGGCCACAGAATTAGTTACAAACAAGCAACCTGCTCTGCCGGTCCAGGAAGGAGAGAGCCACCCTGTTTTGTTGAGGGGTCACTCCCAGAAGTACTTGGGGGCCTGTGGGTGCTGGGGACAGAAGCTGGGCCTCCAGCAGGCAAAGCACACGTGTCAGCCCTCCGAGAGCCAGCTGCCAGGATCCTGGCTATCCATTTTCATTAATCAAAAGCTATTTTTAAAGAAGATTTCGCTCTCTAGAAGCATACACAAGTATGAAAATATATGCTTTACAGACATACATACATATACATGATAAGGCCACGTTGCTTGAAAATACCTGGACAAGGGGGCTCTAGCACAGCAGGTAGGGCGTTTGCCTTGCACGCGACTGACCCGGGTTCGATTCCCAGCATCCCATATGGTTCCCTGAGCACCACCAGGGGTAAGTCCTAAGTGCAGAGCCAGGAGTAACCCCAGTGCACTGCCAGGTGTGACCCAAAAAAGCAAATAATAATAATAATAATAATAATAATAATAAGTTAAAAAAAAAAAAAACCCTGGACAGGCCTGAGATGCCATTAGAATCACCTTAGCTGTGGGGCTGGAGCGATAGCACAGTGGGTAGGGTGTTTGCCTTGCATGTGGCTGACCCGGGTTCGATTCCCAGCATCCCATATGGTCCCCTGAGCACCGCCAGGAGTAACTCCTGAGTGCAAAGCCAGGAGTAACCCCTGTGCATCGCCGGGTCAGACCCCAAAAAAAAGCAAAAAAAAAAAAAAAAATCACCTTAGCTGAGTGGTATGGCACTGGCCTTTCACACATAAAGCCCTGGGTTATGATCCTGGCACCACAAACACAAAGAAGGGCCGGAGAGACAGCTGACAGGCCGCGTGTGTGCCCTGCACTCAGGAGACAGAGAGTTGACCCCCCCACCTGACCGGTTCACTGCAGGCCACTGCGGTGCCTGCCAGAAGCAGGTGACCTGCACAGGAGGGCTCGTGGTCCCAGCGGTCACCACCCCACTGTCTGTGGATGCGGGGGTCTGCAGAAACTTCCAGCCAGTGGGCATATATTAATAGGTTCAAGACCCTTAACAGGTGGTCTGCCTGCGTACAAGCTCCCGTGAGGGGGCTGGGAGACAGTGCAGGGGGTGAGGTGCCTGCCTTACACACTGCCCACCCAGGTTTGGCGCCTGGCACCTAAGTGACCCCCAAAGACGCCAGGAGTGAACCCTGAGCACAGCACCAGGAGTAAGTCCTAAGCACTGCCAGTTCCAGCCCATAAAACAAAAACAATTTTATTTTACAATGTTAGATTAAAAAATTACTTTGTAATATTTTTGTAAATACTGTCACTGTCATCCCATTGTTCATCGATTTGCTCGAGAGGGCACCAGTAATGTCTCCATTGTGAGACTTGTTACTGTTTTTGGCTTATCAAATATGCCACGGGTAGCTTGCCAGGCTCTACCGTGCAGGTGGGATACTCTCGGTAGCTTGTCGGGCTCTCCGAGAGGGACGGAGGAATCAAACCCAGGTCAGCCGCGTGCAAGGCAAATGCCCTACCCGCTGTGCTATCGCTCTAGTCCTTATATAGTTGTCCTTAATAGTTATAAATACTATTATTAGTAATGTCTATTTCTGCCTTAATGTGGTTTGCAAAATATTTATGCTATCTTCATGGATCCAGGGGTGGAAAAAAGGTTGAAAAACAGTTTTTAAGTTGCCTTCCATTTTCTATGTTGAAGCTTTCTGTATTTGCCATTTAAAGAAGTACATAAGTCTCAAAACTTCCAAAAAACATTACTGAAAAAAACTCAAAATGTTCAGTCTAAAGTGAAATACTTACCAAATCATCAGACAAGACACACTGAAGATAACCTGTACCATCCCGCAGCACCAGAAACATCAAGTTCTTCCCTGAAAACAAGAAAGAGGTATTTGTCCAAACTGTTCTCAAAGTATTTCCTAATTTAACCTAGAAAGGAAGCTCCAAGGTTAAACGTTGAAAGTTCAGCAGCCCCCGCCAGCCCCTTCCCTTGAAACACCCGATGGCTGAGCCCAGCGCTACAGCACAGCAGGCAGGGCGCACGGCCAACATGGGTTCGACCCCTAGCACCCCATATGGTTCCCTAAGCCCCATCAGGAGTGATTCCTGAGAGCAGAGCAAGGAATAAGTCCTGAGCAGGGCGGGTGTGGCCCCAAAACAAAACACAAGAAAGATCTGCCAGAAGCATTACTGCACAGAATCTGCAGCATTTCACTTCCTCGAATGTCCAAATCTGAAATGATCGCTCTCACCCACATAATCATGGAGAAACAGCAGCAACTGGCGTGGAGGGCTCACGCCTTGCACAGGACAGGTGCATGGGTGTGCGCGCACGTGTGTGTGTGTGTGTGTGTGTGTGTGTGTCTCCCGGCTCCAGAACCTTCTGGGCCCGGGACACCATTCTGGAGCAGGCGTGCACTCACTCTGCACGTGGCCTGACCTGGGCTCGCTCTCCAGCCCCACGAGCCCCGGCAGCACTGGGAGTGGCCCCTGAGCACTGTCAGGTGGGGCCCCCAAACACAGCCCACCTTTATGTCGTGATCTGGCAGCTTATTTCTGTGCTCTGGAAATGTGGTTCGCAAGGGTTTGATCCCCGACACACCACGAGCGATCACTGAGAGCCGGGCGGGACACATCTGCCTCAGGAGCCAGCGCCTGCCGAGGGTGGCCCCAAACCTCTCCACTGATGTCTACGGGGAGTTTGGGGGTGTTCCCGGGTCACAACCCAACAGGAACGCTCTCCCTGCAGATGGGAGGCAGGGAGGGTCACTGCACTCGGTGGGAGTGACAGGGACCCCCTCAGCTCATCAGGGCCTGACCGCATTTTACTAAAGACTTGAAAATCTCTTACAGTAATGCACACATGAGATAACGCAAGGAGAAAGCGAAAACTAAAACCTCAGGGGTGTGTGTGTGTGTGTGTGTGTGTGTGTGTGTGTGTGTGTGTGTGTGTGTGTGTGTGTGTGTGTGTGTGTGTGTGTGTGTGAGATGAGGGAGGATCAGATGCCAATATGCTAATTAGGCAAGTCAGGGTTGCTTCCAGAGAGAGAATTAGAGTAATTAGCTAAGAAATTTAGGACGTGGGGGAAAAAAAAGGGAAGGAATTTAGGATGTGCGTTACCTTGCCTGCGCAGCCGGTGCACCCAGCCGAACACCTTGACTCTCTGGCCTCTGTAGCCCTCCAGAGAATGGATCTTCACCTGTACGTCAGAAGAAATGACACCGGACTGATGGAGCCCTTCACCACAGACCAATGTCCCCACTGGATGGCCACACAACACAAAACGCTAAAATTCACGGCAGTGAAAAGATACAGTCGCTCTTGCACCTGTGGGCCACGACCAAAAGACCTCGGCCCAAAGGCCTGGTTCCCAAAATACCCGGTTTTCCTATGAGGAACACCCCAGAATTTCAGAGACTGTCTTGGAAAAAAAAAAAAAACAACAACAAATTTGAGAATCAACAAATTTACTTCAGCAGTCACCCCACGGAAGCCCTTCCCCAGCCTCCCCGCCCCTAATATTGTGGAAAGGGAGCAGGGTGGTCACTGTGTGTGTGTGTGTGTGTGATGGGGGGTGGGGGGAAAGGAAGGAGGTATAGCAGACAAGATGACAGGGGGAGTGCAGCCGGGTGGACAGCTTCACTGGTCTGCTGGTGAACAGGAGTCCAGTTTCATTAAATCACAATTTTGACTGCAATGAAAGGGTTCAGAAGATCCTGGACTCTGACCCACTGTAGCAAGGACCCGGATGCTGGGGGAGGGGGCTGTGCCGACACGTGGGAGCCGGGCACCCGGTCTGCCAGCTTCTACCCGAGAAGGACTCTGCCCGACATAGAACTGTAAACCTTTAGGACACAAGGAAGCCCGGGGCGCATCAGCCTAACCCTAAGGCCCTTCTCATCATCCCTCCTAAAAGGAAAGCAGGAGAGCCGGGCCCAGGAACAGAGCCCAGGAATAACAAGCCCAGCGCGCGCCCAGGGCACACGTGTGGGACCCCAAGTACCACGCCCGCCCCACTGCACGCATCTCACATACACATGTCGGCTCTGGAAGGCTTGGATCGTTTTTAATGGTGATCTTCTTTGCTTCCTCCAGGTTCTTTTCTCTTCGCAGATTGTCTTCAGCCTAATTTTACAGACAGGGCAACATGGTAGCGTGGTTAACTTTTGGTGTTATTTTTTGGTCTGGTTTTGAGGGTCACCCTTTCTTTTTTTTTTTTCTTTTGCTTTTTGGATTACACCCAGCGATGCTCAGGGGTTACTCTCGCCTTTGCACTCAAGAATTATTCCTGGCGGTGCTTGGGGGACCATATGGGATGCCGGGGATCGAACCTGGGTTGGCCACATGCAAGGCAAATGCCCTCCCCGCTGTGCTATAGCTCCTGTCCCTCAAGAGTCACTCGTGGAAGGGGACCATGTCATGACTGGGATCAAAACTAGAACTCCAGGTTGTTCCAGCCCTTCGGGTCCCCTCCCCAGAGGTGTTCCAGGGCCCAGGGGCCACTTCTGACCTGGCCTTGTGGGTCTAAGGGATTGGCACTTGGGCCCCCAGAAGTGATGTTCCTGGGGTTGGGAGGGGGGGGGTCACTGGGGCTAATACGGTGGTGCTCAGGATTCAACTCGGGCCTCACAATGCAAGCTGAGCTCCACCGCCCCGAACTACCCCCCAGGCCCACGTCTTGCGTTTTTAGCTCCAGGAAGGTCAGAGGCACTTCTCACCTCCTTCTTCTCCCGCGATTCACTCTTCATTTGCTCCCTGTGCCACAGTTTCTTGATGTTCTTCATCTGTGACTTAGAAATGATGTCCCACCGCTAGGGGGAGACACGAGACAGACACTTAGTTTTTCCCAACATCCATGTTCAGATAAAAATGGATCTATCACACCCAGTATGTCAAGTGTGTCTCTGGTCCTACCTCATTTTCTTTTTGCGAATCTACGTAAATGGTAGGAAACGGTTCTTTTCCTACTGTCATCAGGGCCTGGAAGGGGGAGGGAAGGGAAATTTCTTTAGTACTGTGCAGTATTTCGAATCAGAGCAAGGCACTTATTCAATCCACAAATTCAATCACTTAGGAGACAATCAAGTACAAGAAGAAAATGTAAGAATCCCCATGCTCAAAATTTTACCTGCCTGGTTGAAATACTAAGACTATTTAAAAAAAAAAAAGTAGAAGCACTCAGACCCTTTCCCAAAGGTTTCCAGTAATTATGGTGACTCAGAAGGTAGTTTCCTGGCAAGGTTTTTTTTTTTTTTTCTTTTTGGGTCACACCTGGCGATGCACAGGGGTTACTCCTGGCTCTGCACTCAGGAATTACTCCTGGTGGTGCTCAGGGGACCCTATGGAATGCTGGGAACAGAACCTGGGTCGACTGCATACAAGGCAAACACCCTTCCCGCTGTGCTATCACTCCAGCCCCCCCACCCCCGCAAGGTTTTAAGTGAGCAAAGAAACCCAAGTCTCCAAATCTTTCTACTGAGAAAGAAAAAACAAAAAACAAAAAAACCCAAACAAACAAAAACACCAAAACAGTAACATAGTGAAATATATCAAAGGCAAAGTTTCACTTAACTTTTTTATTTTTCCTTAGGTCTCTGTATCTTTCCTTCTCTTCCTTTTCTTTTTTTTAACCAATACTAGGACACATCAGGTAGCGCCATGATTTTGTACAACAAAGAGATACTGATGAACTGCTTCAAATGTTCCTACACATTTTCTCCCATTACTGTTAACCAAGAAATGTAAATAACTCCTCTCCAGTTGTAAGCTCTGAAACTTATTAACCTAAGTTTCCTAAGGCGAGCTGCCAGACCTGACAAATACTTCTGCCAACATTAATTCCAACTCAGATTGCTACAGAGTAAGAAATTGCAATACTTTAAGAACATCCCAGAATTCACCTTTTTTTTTTTAAATGCTTTTTGGGTCACACCCGGTGATGCACAGGGGTCACTCCTGGCTCTGCACTCAGGAATTACCCCTGGCGGTGCTCAGGGGACCATATGGGATGCTGGGGATCGAACCCAGGTCTGCCGCGTGCAAGGCAAACGCCCTACCCGCTGAGCTATCACTCCAGCCCCCAGAATTCACCTTTTATACGCATCTTAAACCATGACCTGGGTGCTGCTCAAGCATTCGGGTTCCCCCGCCCCGGGCAGTCAGTACTGATGCCTCCTTAAGCCTGAAATCCAACCCCAAACTAGAATTCCTGAGCCCAAGCAGCTTGTTACAGAGCCTTGGTGCAACCACCACCCGAGTCCCTGATGGTTCCGGGGGGTCAGCAAAGCCGGGAAGAGAAAGAGTTCCCTTAAATGCGAAAAAGTGAGCGACGCACCAAAGCAGACAGCGCTGACAGGCAAGAGAAGAGGAGGTTCCCAAAGACGGGCCTCGATGGTAACCCACACGAATGGTGCAGCTGGCACAAAAGGGGGCGGGGCAGGCAGGGAAGACGGGAAACCGGATGTGGGCCAAAACTACCCCGGCCCTGGCCAAGGAGGGCACAGGGTGTGTTCCTCAAGGCAGCCGGAAACACTTGAGGTCTTGCTGGGGCTTTGGTGTTGTTGGTCGGGAGGGGCCCAGGCACTGTGGTACTCCTGGCATTGGGTTTAGGGACCATATGGGTACCAGGGATCAAACCTGGGCCAGCCTTGTGCAAGACAAGCACCCTACCCGCAATACTACAGCTCTCCCTGGTGTCGGGGGCCCCACGGGTGGCTTATGTGAAGCGGGGAGGAGAGAGACGGTCACTTTCTCCCCATCTGTCTCGGCCACTGGGACCCAGGGTTACTGGGTTCTTGTCTCACCTCTCAGAAAGGGGTTTCAGGAGTAGACAAGCATCGAAGTAAATAGACTTTATTTGGAGGGTTTCTGAAGGTATGGAGGGGGAGAGGGGGAGAGCGAGAGAGAGCGAGAGAGAGAGAGAGAGAGAGAGAGAGAGAGAGAGAGATGCGCTCAAGAGAGAACGAGGGCTTCTCCAAGGGCGGAGAAAGAGCCCCCAGACAGATCCCAGTATCGGACACGAAAGCATGAAAGTCCACATCTCAAGTGGGGAGACGCGGGCGCCACAAGTGCTCGGGCAACACATGTGCTCGGGCAGCATATGCTCTAGGTGGCCTTTATAGGGTTTCTCTAACCTGCCCCCACATGGGGCTTCTACCTAGGTCAAAGTCCGTTGCTAAGGAGGTTACCAGGGGGGCTGGGGACTGGTGATGGTCTTCTTTGAAATTCCTCTCCGGGCCTTTTGTTCCTGCAGGAGCTTCTCTGGGTGTGTTGCTGGAGCCAGGTGAGGGTCTTATCAGGCCTTAGTTCCGGTTTTTTCCTGTTTTCTGCAGGCTGGCCTTTGCCATTGCCTCAGGAGGGGTCTTCCCTGTCTACCTGCCTACATCATTCTGGGAGGCAGCTTGTTTTTTGAGGTGGGGGTTGTCCATGGACAGGGAGCACATTCAGTGATGCTCAGGGATCACTCCTGGTGGTGCTTGGGGGACCATACGGAATGGTGGGGACTGAACCTGGGTCAGTCGCGTGCAAGGCAAGCGCCCTCCCTGCTGTACTACCACTCCAGCTCCAGCTTTAAAGGCGATGCCATGGCCCCGTGTCTACCTGGCGCAGTCACCTGACTCACTCTCAGTCTTGGAGACCCTCCAAGTACCCTCTGCCTGCACCAGGCTTTCATTCGAGTTAGCTTAGACCAGGCTACACTCATTCATGCCAGGGCCCTCGGGCCTGAGAAATGCAGCACAGGAATAAGGGTGCTGCTGAGATCCACCCCAGTCTCCCAGGTCCGGGGTTCCCGAGTGCTCTCAGACAAGTGTCCATTCTTGGGGTGCTTATGTAAATCAGGTCTTCCCAGAATGGACTTCGATGATGCAGCAAAGCTCGATGTGATTGCGCACAGATGACTTCCTGTTCACACTAACGGGAGAACCAGCCTTCTAACTCATGGCAGGGGAAAATCCTGAGATGAGGTGTTGTCAGGTTAAGAAGGAAAGAGATACCATGTGGAAATCTCCAAGTTACCTGACACCCTACCAGCCGCCTCCACGTGCACCTTCCATACTTTTCCTTCTCCGGGAATTCTCTCCAAAATCTAATGCTGGACGCAAAATTTCTCAGCGGGCCACCCAACAGTTGACACAAATCACGAATCAATGCCAAGTCATCCGAGAGACTGTACCTTCAGGCCGGTTTTAAAGGGCTTTTCCTTGGTTCCATCCCCCGTGGCATCGTTGCCCTCGCGGTCGGACACATACAGCTCTGCTGGTTTAGACAAGGAGACGGAGTTAGTCCTGGGGGCACCGCACCAGGGCAGGCATGACTGACACCAAGGACCCGCCAAAGGAGGGGATACACTCCCCCACCACCCTGCGCCAAGGGCACCCGGCGCACGGAAACATACTACTGACACGCGTGCCTTTTCAAAGTGAACCTGGCACCCCCTGGTGCATGCTGCCGCTTGCATCCACCTGCGCCCCCCGAACTAAAGCCAGTGGCCGGGCCCAGAGAGGCACCCCAGGGGTCGTCGTCGCCTGGAAGGTGGGGGGCGGGGTGGGGGGGACCCCGGGGGAGTCGCTCTCGCTCGAGGCACCGCTCTCGCGGGCTAGACGGGAAAACCACCCCGAGAGGGCAATCGGGGGTCCCGGAGAGGTCCGAGAGCTGGGGGCCAGGGCCCGGGAGTCCCCCCTGCGCGCCCCCGCGAGGAGCCTGAGCTGGATCCGGGTCCCCTGGGCCGGCGGCACCGTCTGGTCTCCCCGGGGATGCGCACGCGGGGGAGGGCGGGGGTCTCGGATCCCGGGAGGCCCCGGCCGCGCAGTGCGGGCCCCGCGCCCTCCCCTCCCCCCCAGGTGCCCACGGTGACCCCGGGACGCCCAGGGGGGCCGTGCGGGGCGACGGCCGCGCCCCGCGGCCCCGCTCACCTAGCACCATCTCTGCGACAGCCCTGGTCACCTCCAAGGACATCCCCCCACGGCACGCCGCCGCCTTGTCACTCCAGCATGCACTGGCCGCTTCCTTCGCTCGGACGTTGCATCATAATACCGTCGGGCCGCGGGCGCCCCGTGAGTCACCGGACGTCGCGGCGCCATTGGTTACGGGACGCGGGCGAGCGGCGCCGGCGCCGCCATCTTTAGGTCGGGCAGAGGCCACTTCCGGGTGTGGAGCCCCGCCTCCCCGAGCAGAGGCTCTTGGGAGACGGCGCCCCTGAGGGCCTGTGCTCTGGCCCCACCCATTCCTCCTGGGTTTGGCGACTTCCTGTGCGGCTGACCAGAATGAGGCATTCTTGCTTTTTGGGTTACTCCTGGCTCTGCACTCAGGAATCACTCCTGGCGGTGCTCAGGGGACCATATGGGATGCTGGGAATCGAACCCTGGTCGGCCACGTGCAAGGCAAACGGCCTACCCGCTGTGCTATTACTCCAGCCCCCAGAATAAGGCTTGCTTGCTTGTTTTCTTTCTTTCTTTCTTTCTTTCTTTCTTTCTTTCTTTCTTTCTTTCTTTCTTTCTTTCTTTCTTTCTTTCTTTCTTTCTTTCTTTCTTTCTTTCTTTCTTTCTTTCTTTCTTTTTCTTTCCTTCTTTCTTTCTTTTCTTCCTTTTCTTTCTCTCTTTTTTCCTTCCATCCTTCCTTTCTTTCTTTCTCTCCTTTTTCTTTCTTTCTTTCTCTTTCTTTCTTCTTTCTTTCCTTCTTTCTTTTTCTTTCGTTCTTTCTTTCGTCCTTTCTCTCTTTCTTCCTCTCTTTCCTTCTTTTTCTTCCCTACCCTCCCCTCTCCTTTCCTTTCTTCTCCCTTCCTCCCCAGCTGGAGGCAAACCAGAACAGGGTATTCTTGCTTGCTTACTTGCTTGCTTTTTTTTTTGTTTTTAAAAATATTTTTTAACTTTTTAAATTTTATTTTATTGAATCACCTTTTTTTCTTGCTTTTATTCTCTGTCCTCTCTCTTTCTTTTCTCTTATTATTTTTAAATTTTCCTTTTTTTTTAAAATTTCTTTCATTATTGAACCGTGAGACACAGTTTCAAAGTTGAATTTCACATAAGGCCCAAAAGGAGAGAGAGGAAAGAGGAGAGAGGAAGCATCTGTTATAGAGGCCAGAGGTAAATTAGGACCATTGGTGACAGGAAATGTACACTGGTGAAGGGACAGGTGTTGGAACACTGTATGACTGAAACCCAATCATCAACAACCTTGTAACTATGTAATTGAATCTTGCTGTGATCCAATTCAAAAGGATTTTTAAAAAAAATGAAAGTTGGGTTCCAGTCATACAGTGCGGGACAGGGTTTTCTTGCCACACCTCCTTACTCCCCAGAAGCTAAAAAGTTTATGAAATTAACATCATCCTCAAATGTTCCAGCTCCAGCCACCAGATGGGGTGATGGTGGAGGACGAGGAATTTAAATAATAAATAGAGTCGCGCACCGTGTCTGGGCTGTAGTTAAGTCGTAGAGCACCATGAAAACAAAACAACTTTAACCTGCAATGGCCTGATTTGAAATATGAAGAGTATGAAGGTACTGGGAGCCGGAGACATAGCACATCCAGCTAAGCACTTGCCTTGCTCGCAGCCCCTGGGGTTCTATCTCCAGCATCGCACGGTCCATGGAGCACCTCCAGGAGAGGTTCCTGAGCACCACGAGGTGTGGCCCAAAGACAAGTATCTATAAAGATCCTTTATCTTTCTGACTTCCATAAGTGGATGTACTTCTGTGTTAACAACTAGGAAAATGGGTGTATTTTCATTGAAAGGTGTAAGGATCACTATTAAGGAGGCTATAATGATGCTCTTGTGCGAACTTGGAGTACAACCTGCCTGGGATTCTGGCTGCCTTCTCCTGTGTGTCTGGGGTGAATTGCCTACCCTGCCTGGTTTCAGTCTTCCAATTTCTGAAGAATAAGAGAAACTTAGTGCTTTGCATGCCACAGCTACTAAATAAAGCATAGCTTTCCTTCTCAACACAGTAGAATATAAGAGACTTCCCTGGAGTCAAAGAAATGTTCTTGTTTTAAAAGAAATACTTTTATCTGGGGGGAGGGGACACACCCGGTGATGGTCAGGGGTTGCTCCTGGCTCTGCACTCAGGGATCAATTCTGGCAGGGTTCATGGAACCACATGGGACTCAGGGATTGAACTCCGGCTGGCTGCATGCAAGGCAAGCACCCTATCTGCTGTACTATCTCTAGCCCTGAAACACTTTTCTTAAACATTTAAGTAAAAAAAATAAAATAAAAGAAAGAAAACCTCCATGTGTGTGAATCAGTAATACCAATCAGGGAGGTGAGAGGGCTCAAGTGGTTGAGTGAATCCCTGGCATTGTACAGCCCCTCCCCCCAATTTGATCCTCAGTTGTCCCCACCCCACCCCGGGTCTCCTGAGCATAAAACCCAGGTCTCCCTGGAGGTCTTCCAGGGTTGGGAGGGGTGGTCCCTATAAAAAGTAAACATAAATGCAAGAATATCAATGCAGTGGTGTTTCTTTAAGAACTGTATCACTGTCATCCCATTGTTCGTTGACATTAGTGACATCTCTATGACACTCAGCCCTGAGATTTTAGCAGCCTCTCCTTACTCGTCTTTCCCAACGATTGGAGACTCTTTCAGGGTCAAGGGAATGAGACCTATCATTACTGTTTTTGTCATATCGAAAACGCCACGGGTAGCTTGCCAGGCTCTGCTGTGCAGGTGGGATACTCTCGGTAGCTTGTCGGGCTCTCCGAGAGGGATGTATATATTTGTTACAAGGACATGTGACTCAATCTCATGGACTTACCCTCTGTGCAGAATGTTTTCTGTTTACCCAGATACCATTTTCAGTGGCAACAAAGCAAATGATCTCAGGAATTTAAAACAACAAATATGTGTTGCTTCACAGTTTCTTCGAGCTAGAAACTGGGGAGTGACAGAGCAGAGGCACAGAGGCTGACTCATCCGAAGGCGACATCCACCTGGACATGGCCAGTTCTCACGGCCTGATGGGTGGGTTCCCCACCTAACTGTGAACAGGGCAGCTGACTCCCATCTTCCCCCCCAAAGCAAGAGATCAGAGATAGACTGCACCTGTGTTAGCTAGCCAGTATTATAAAAAACAAAAAAAAAATGAGCTGGAGCGATAGCACAGCGGGTAGGGCATTTGCCTTGCACGCGGCTGACCCGGGTTCGATTCCCAGCATCCCATATGGTCCCCTGAGTACTGCCAGGGGTGATTTCTGAGTGCAGAGTCAGGAGTAAACCCTGTGCATCGCCAGGTGTGACCCAAAAAGCAAAAAAAAAAAAAAAAGAAAAGAAATAAATTAGCCTCAAACCCCAGGCACAGTTTGTTTTCCTTTTAAATTATCTGTTGACCCAACAATCTGGGCAGGGCACGGCCAGTCGCTCTGGTCTCTCCAAACAGCTTCAGTGAAGGCATCAGTTGGGACTCTCACTGTTATGGTCAGGCTTCTTCAGTGTCCCCTGGGCTGGAATCTCAAACACGCCGCCTCCCGCGGGTCCTGCCTGATAGCCTCAGGACCTGACAGACTGTTGGTCAGAGGTCTCTCTCTCTTCCTTGACCTCGGAGTCTCGGCTGAGCAGCTTGGTTCTTCAGGGTCCTGGGTGACTCAGTAAAGTAGGGAGCAAGGCTCGAGGAAAGAGTGACGCCACGCGCACTCAGGAAACACCTGGCTCGGGTCAGGAATGGTACAGTCCGCTCAGAGCACCTATGTGCACGGATGTTCATGTCCCACCAGCCCCATGAGGCAAGAGTCAAGCCCACCCCTGAAGTCCTCTTGTGCATGGCATGGATGATGATCCCTTTTGTCCGATTTCTCGGGGAGCTGTGCCTCAGTTTCTTTTCCCCTAAGAGCTGCTGTGCTGGTGGGCTCTTGAGAATTATATGAAAGGTTTGCATACAAAACTTGGAAGGCTAAAAAGTTAGTTTATTGTCTAGTTTGAATAGATGGGCCTAAATTTAAAAAATATTAATTTTACTATAAAATAAAAAATTATATTTTATAAATATATTTAAAGATTATATATTTCCCGGGGGCGGAGCGATAGCACAGCGGGTAGGGCGTTTGCCTTGCACGCGGCCGACCCGGGTTCGATCCCTGGCATCCCATATGGTCCCCCAAGCACTGCCAGGAGTAATTCCAGAGTGCAAAGCCAGGAGTAACCCCTGAGCATCGCTGGGTGTGACCCAAAAACGAAAAAAAAAAAAAGATTATATATTTCCTTTATAACTAGTGCATGCAACATCACTCATCCTGTCCCGTGGTACCTGGCCCAGTGTAGGACTTTTAAGTCCTGGCCCTCGCCACTTGCTCTCCTTCCCAGTACCGTGGCCTATTCTTGACCCTCTGTGACTCTCTATCCGGTGTACACTTCCCTTGTCTGATATTTTGTCATCAAACTATACCCCAGATGTTCCCTCGTGTTCCAACTTTCCTAAGGCTCCGGCTCTGGCCACATGCTTGTGAGTGAGGTCCCTGGGCTCTGTGCCTGTCACTGGCCTCTCTCAGTCTCTGTCACAAGTCTTTCTTAAGTCTTTGGCCACAGCCCTGAGTGTGTGGGTGAGGCTCCACCGTCCAGCACTTGTCACTGCCCGGCTCCTGGTTCTACCATCTGTCTGGGCATATGAGCACTGCCTGCATCTTTTACCTACCCAGGCCTTTGAGCCCTGCCTCATTCTGTCTTCTGTCCAGGCGCACAGACCCTACCTGGTTCTGCCGTCTGTCTGGGCATAGGTGAGTGGGCAAAGAGAGAGAGAAAGCTCCTGGCCGGGGACTTCCATTTATCTATTGTCATCTCCCACCCCAGCCTTCTCTGTTTTGATTGGATACTTTTTGGTGGGAGATATCTAAACTGATTAACTAAGCTAGTTCACCTGGCGCTCCGCCCATCCACTCCCACTGTATCGTTGCCCTCTCTAGGAGTGGGTCCTTAAATTCTTTTAGGGATGAGGGCCAAAGGTTCTTCTTCTGAAACTACTTCCTGCTGCCAATTGGGCACTGGTTTCTCTGGGGCCCCTCGGGTACCACTCCTGTTCCCTAGGTGGGTGGTCATAAAGGAGCCAGTTTCTCTGATGGCTGAGCAAATGCTCATTGGAGTTCCAGAACTCTGGGGAGACAAATATGGATAGGAGACAAGTGATAGCTGAGAAGGAATTTACTAATGACTGTAGAGCATTAGTGGAAATATTCCCATTACAAAGAGATCCCTTACACCCATAAAAAGATATAGATAGTTTGGACCGAAGAACTATTTACAAGTGAAAATAAGAATATAGCATTCACTTAAGTGAAGGCTTTGAAGAGATATTTCAGATCTAGATGTTGAGTTTCACTTTTTTTTTTCTTTTTGGGTCATACCCGACGATGCACAGGGGTCACTTCTGGCTCATGCACTCAGGAATTACCCCTGGCGGTGCTCAGGGGACCATATGGGATGCGGGGAATTGAATCCGGGTCGGCCACGTGCAAGGCAAATGCCCTACCCGCCATGTTATTGCTCCAGCCCCTGAGCTCCATTTCTTGACCTGTGTTTAGTGCTGGAATCTAAATAGTTCCACTGATGAAGAACTGTCTTTATCAGAATCCCATTTAGGATTTTCAGTGGCCTGCTATTGAAGGAGCTACTTCTTCACTCTAGAGTGATGATTAAATTGGGATTTCCTGGAACTTTAGTGGCAATTGGAGTTAAGAGAGGAACTGGGAATGAGCCCTTCTATATATCTTGCAGTCCTGGCCGGTAAATTCCATCCCAGTAAGCCTTGATTAACACTAGCGTATCTGTAGATTATAAAGGTACCCATACTGGCGTCTGGGACTGGGAAGACCCAATGGCCAAACTCTCAAAGCCTGTTGGAAAGAACTGAAGGCGAGCAGCTACTTCTGCAGCGAGGGAGGCTCTGAGTCAAATAACATGTCAGTGCAAATAAAAGGCCTTCCCAAGAGAGCTGCACAGGGACTGAGACCCGAGTCCTTGTGTGCAGGATCCCCACCCAGCTGCAGTGGGAAAAACCAAACACCCACTCACAAAGCTTTAGAAGCAGGATTTTTTCACACCCAGGCTGACCCAGATGAGCTCATGCCCTTTCTGCTAGGCCTCAGACAGAGGCTAAGCAGCCTCATAGAATGTATCATGTAAATAAGGGTTGTGCAAAGTTAAAGGCCTGGGGAGGATTAGGCAAGAGGGCAGGAGATGGAGCGTTTGTGAGAAAGTCCCGATGAGGGAGACCAAGGGCATAGGAGTGCAGGGAGGGATCTCAGGAAGACAACGGGGTGGGGGTGGGGCTTTCTGCAGCATTTCTCCTCAGGAAGGCTCCAGCCCTCACATACCCCCGACTCCACCACATTCCTACCACATTCCCCTCTGTGATGCCCATCCAATGAAAAGGGATTGTCCTCAGTAGTCACGGGATGGTAGTGGGTAAGGAGCAACTGAAACTTGATCTTTGCAATCTGGGTAGTGAAGAACGTGGTCGGAACACTGGTAACTCAGGGGCTGAGCCACGGGGATCACAGAGAAAGAAAGCCCACCAGGAAACCTGCAATCTAAGCACTCCTGCTGCTGAGGGAAGGTTTCCGGACTACACCTACCGGCACAGAACAGCTCTCTCCTTTGGAGAACACATAACCTCTGCCCTCCCCCCCCCCCGCACCCCCATTTCCCGCCCCCTGCACAGCACTCGGCAGATCAAGGCTCCAGCAATTCTGTAGGACACTGCAGCCGGAGAATCTGGTTGGCTCTGAAGAGCCAAAGCAGACTAGGTGACTCTGCAGGCCGTGGCATTAGCTGCTTTGCCAAGTCCACATCGTGGGGCTGTGACAGCCAGACCAGTTCCCTCCAGGCTGCGCCTGTGGCTGCAAGCCTGCCCAGCAGCGGCTTCCCGCATGATCGAGGCTGCTACCATCAGGAGGCCAAGTTTCACTTAAGTCCATCCTTTCTATACATCTTAGATCTAATGTCCACAGAAGAGCAAGTTACTGAAGCTGAGTTCTCTCCATCTTTACGGGTGATCTACTAAATAATCATAGTGATGGGCTGAACTTTCTTCTGATTAAAAACTACCAGTTATTTGGGGCTGGAACAATAGCACAGCAGGTAGGGCATTTGCCTTGCATGCGGCCCATCCGGGTTTGATTCCCAGCATCCCATATGGTCCCCCGAGTGCTGCCAGGAGTAGTTCCTGAGTGCATGAGCCAGGAATAACCCCTGTGCATTGCCGGGTGTGACCCAAAAAACAAACAAACAAACAAACAAACAAATAAATAAATAAATAAATAAACTACCACTTATTTTGCACAAACATAGTGAGAAACACATAGATTCCTTTCGTCAGTAACTCTACATTGAATCCCAAAGTGTCCTCTGGCCTCAGGTTAGAGTGGGGTGACTACTGGTCCAGGATTTTTTAAAAACAATATGGTCATTCCTTCAAAAACTTGAAATTGAGCTTCCATATGACCCCACAATACCTCTTCTGGGAATATATCCCAAGGATACAAAAAAAAGCACAGTAGAAATGACATCTGTACCTATATGTTCATTGCACCACTGTTCATATTAGCCAGAATCTGAAAACAACCTGAATGCCTGAGAACAGACAACTGGTTAAAGAAACTTTGGTATATCTACACAATGGAATACTACGCAACTGTTAGGAAAGATGAAGTCATCAAATTTGCTTCTAAGTGGTTGGTCATGGAGAGTATCATGCTAAGAGAAATGAATCAGGGGCTGGAGCAATAGCACAGCGGGTAGGAAGTTTGCCTTGCATGCGGCCGACCCCGATTCGATTCCCAGCATCCCATATGGTCCCCTGAACACCGCCAGGGGTAATTCCTGAGTGCAGAGCCAGGAGTAACCACTGTGCATCGCCGGGTGTGACTCAAAAAGAAAAAAAAAAGAGAGAAATGAATCAGGAAGAGAGGGACATACATAGAACGAATGCACTCATTTTTGGAATATAAAATAACATAATGTAAGACTGACACCCAAGGACAGTAGATAGAAGGGCCAGGAATATTGCTCCATAGTTGGAAACCTGTCTCGTGAGCTGGGGGAGAAGGCAGCTGAAATAGAGAAGGGATCACTAAGTCAATGATGGTTGGAGAAATTGTTCGGGATGGGAGGTGTGTGCTGAAAGTAGATAAAGGACCAAACGTGATAGCCTCTCAGTATCTGTATTGCAAACCATAATGCCCCAAAGGAGAGAGAGAGTATGGAGGAAATTGCCATAGAGGCAGGAAGAGGGTTATAAGGCGGGGGGGGGGACATTGGTGGTGGGGAATGTGCACGGTGGAGGGGTGGGTATTCAATCATTGTATGACTGAAACTCAACCATGAAAGCTTTGTAAGTGTATCTCACAGTGATTCAATAAAAATTAATTAATTAATTAAAGTAAATTTAAAAAAATGGGGTGACTTTTCCTGGGTACATCTTACTCCCCAAACTACGGGCCTCAGACTAGTTTGTTTTGGCATTTCCTAGTCCCTTAGGGTCCCTGTCAATTGCTGCATTCTTCTTCTGACAGCGCTTTTTTTTTTCTTTTTGGGTTACCAGTGATGCTCAGAGGTTATTCCTGGCTTTGGACTCAGGAATTACTCCTGGCGGTGCTTGGGGGACCATATGGGATGCCAGGGATTGAACCCAGGTTGGCCGTGTGCAAGGCAAACGCCCTACCCGCTGTGCTATCGCTCCGGCCCCTCTGACAGCACTTCTTGATCAGCCTGAACAGTGTTGCTGCCGACCCTTGAGCCCTCCCTTGTGGAAGCCAGGGTGTCGCAGAGCCTGTGCCACATCCATTCAGGCCTGCGACTGGAATCTACATTTTGGGCTGTTAGGAATTAAGGCCAATCTCGGGGCAACTGAAGCTTAAGTCAAGATTTGATCAAGTTTTTGATCAGGGGTACACCTGGCTCTTCACTCAGGAATCACACCTGGCGGTGTTCAGGGGCCCGTATGGGATGCCGGGGATGGAACCTAGGTCAGCCGTGTGCAAAGCAAGCTCCTTACCCGTTATACTATCTCTCTGGCCCCCAAAACTCAGTCAAGTTTATATGACAGGTGCTCAAGATTTTATCAGGATCCACCTGCACTCTAGTATTTTGAAATTAATTAACTCCCAAATTATTTATTACAAAAGCGTAGCATTTTCTATCTTTCTGTGTCTGTGTGAACAAGACATTGCCACTAGACAAAACATACAGAAGGCATAAGGGAGAGAGAGGCAAATATTTCCCTTATAACATGATGCAATCTCTCACATTGCTTCAGGTAATAGTTTAAAGATGAAAAGTCTCTCGGAGGGCTGGAGCAATAGAACATTGGGTAGGGCATTTTCCTTGCCCATGGCTGACCCAGGCTCTATCCCCAGCATCCCATATGGTCCTCTGAGCACTGCCAGGAGTAATTCCTGAGTGCACAGCCAGGAGTAACCCCCAATCATTGTTGGTGTGACACAAAAAGCCAAAAAAAAATCTCTTTTATCTTTTAAGAGTCCAGTTTTTCAGATCTTGGATGAAGCAGTTCTATGAGATAATGTAAACATTTAACATCCTGTTTTAGGGGAACGGAGAGATAGTGCAGTGGGTAGGGCACTTGCCTTGCATGTGGCCGATCCCGGTTTGATCCCTGGTACCCCATATGGTCTCCTGAGTCCACCAGGAGTGACTCCTGCATGCAGAGGCAGGAGTAAGCCCTGAGCACTGCTCAGTAAAGTTCCTCCCGCCCTCCCTTCCCCCTCTCCCAAAAAAAGAATCCTGTTTAGGAGCCACCTCTTCTCAAATCTGAAACAGGTCATGGGCCAAGCCAGGTTGTGAGGGAGTCAAAAGCAAGAGATTTCAAGAATAACAAAAGCCAAGCCTCAAACTCAAGTACAAGCTGGTCTAAAGCAAGCCGTAGGCCAAAGTTAAACGCAAATTCAAAGGCGACTAAAGCAGATTCCAAAGATTAGCACAAATGACAGACAGTGGGGAGATTGCAAATCCTCCTTCAGAGGTCACAGGGGAAGGGTGAGGAGGAGAAAGGGGGGTTGGGGTTTTCCTTTGTGTCCTAACGGGCACAGATTCCTGCCCACAGCTCTGTCATTCAGTTCCAAGGCCAGGAAACTGGCAAGTGGGGGGGCTGCCCAGGCTCTTATAGCCTGTAGCCCAATGCCCCAGGGTCTCTGAGATTATAGGGTGCCCCTGGAAACACGGTCCCAACTCCCCTCTTCCCGCCGGGAGAATGGCCACAGGTTCCGGAAGCTCAGTGGGCTGTGCTCTGAGCCAGGTGACAGGCGGAAATCCCTGAGCTTCTGAGAAGTGTCGAGTCAGCCAAGCGCTGCTTCCCTGCCCCGGGCCTGGCCCAAGAGCACAGTGCAGGTCCCAAGGCGGGAGGGGACTGCTGAGGGGACCACAAGGCAGCAGAGCCAGAGTGTGCCCACAGGGCCGCTTCCCTGCAGGAAGGGAGACTGTTCTGGGAATGAACCCAGGGCAGGGGTTCAGCCCCTCCATGACAGCTGGGATGAGCATGGGGTCTTTCCATGGGCATCCTTGGGCCTCAAAATCTCCAGACCACACCTCTCTGCTTCCCAGAAAGGACACGGCCTGCCCGGCCTGCTGACCAGCCCAGTAGGTTGGACACTTTGACTCTTGATCCCAGCCCGCCTTTAATGTTTCTCACTGATGGGGGAAGGACAGGGTGCCTCAGTGGGTTGTGTTCAGGGTCTATTTCTACTTTGACTCTTGATCCCAGCCCGCCTTTAATGTTTCCAACTGATGGGGGAAGGACAGGGTGCCTCAGTGGGTTGTGTTCAGGGTCTATTTCTGGCTCGACACTCAGGCGTGACTCCTGGCAGTGTGCACGGACAGTACGTGGTGCTGGAGATGAGACCAGGATCCGAGGGATGCAAGGCAAGCGCCCGCACTCCTATACTATCTTGTCCTGAGCTTGTTTTCTTGCTTCTGCCTTTCATCACCAGAGAATATTCACCCACTAGTCCAGGCAAGCAAGAAGACATTTGAAAACCTGGACCTAATCTGCAAGCTGAAAGGTCGAGTCCAGCTGACCAAGCCAGGAGCTCTTCAAATGCATGAGTGAGGGACCAGAGTTATAGCACAGTGGGCAGGGCGTTTGCCTTGCATGTGTCCAACCTGGGTTCGATCTCCGGCATCCCATATGGTCCCCCAAGCACTGCCAGGAGTAATTCCTGAGTGCAGATACAGGAGTAACCCTTGTGCATCGCCGGGTGTGACCCAAAAAAAAGAAAAAAAAAACAACAGATGCATGAATGAGATTAAATGATCTGTTAACATGTGACCTTTGAGTTAAATACATGCCTCATTATCCAGAAGCAATTGGTAAGACAATTGTGGTCTCCCGGAGTCAGCGGTGACATTCTGTGAGAGCCAGCAGTGACGTTAGTTCAGGAGTCACTGTAGGGTGCAGTGTGCAAATGATTGGACTTTGGTGTTTCGAGGACCCCCACCTTCTGGTATTTCCCAGAACAGAGTGCAAATGGTTGGATTTTGGTGTTTCGAGGACCCCCACCTTCTGGTATTTTCCTCTCCAGGCAGGAGGCAATTCTTTGGCTTTATGTTTTGTTTGGGGCCACACCAGGCAAGCAGGGGGCTTACTCCTGGCTCTGCACTCAGGAAGCACTGCCAAGCCGGCTGCGTGCCTGGCAAACGCCCTACCCACTATCCTCCTCCAGGAGACAGTCCTGGTACTCAGGACCCAGACGGAAACTGGGGTGCAGGCACTGCTAACGTTTTTTTCCCTGAAGGAAAGGTCACCCCGCCTCACGAGGAAAGACTGCGCAGTGGGAGAACGGTCGCAGGAGCTACAGGGCGGCTGCGGCCCCTTCCCTCTGGCCCCTTCCCTTCGTTTCCACCCGCTATAAACAGGGCAAAACGTTCTGCTTGCAACTCCTGCCTCCGAGGGGCATTATATCCTGGGCCTGCGCCCACTACGGAATCTTGGGCTACTTAGCAGAGTCTCGTGTTCTTTGGTCACGATCTTCTTTTCTTTTTTTTTTTTTTTTTTTTTTTTTTTTTTTTTTTTTTTTTTTTGGTTTTTCGGGTCACACCTGGCGATGCACAGGGGCTACTCCTGGCTCTGCACTCAGGAATCACTCCTGGCGGTGCTCAGGGGACCATATGGGATGCTGGGATTTGAACCCGGGTCGGCCGAGTGCAAGGCAAACGCCCTACCCGCTATGCCATCACTCCAGCCCACGATCTTCTTTTCTTAATTTAAAGTTATTTTTAGAGAATTATAAAGGCGTTGATGATTGGATTTCAGCCATACAGTATTCCAACACTCATTCCTCCACCAGTGTACACTTCCCAGCACCAGTGTCCCCGGGTTCCCTCCCATCACCTCTTCACTCCCCCAACCCCGTCTGCCTCTTTGGCAATTACCGCCCCCTCTCTCTGTCTCTCTGTTGTCTCTCTGTCTCTCTGTCCCTGTCTCTGTCTCTGTCTCTCTCTCTTTCTCTGCTTTTGGGCATTGTGGCTTGCAATACTGATACTGAACGGTTATCCAGAATATCCCTTACCTACTTTTAGCCCTCGGGTCATACCCAGCGTGCTCAAGATCTTTAAAATGGACATTCTCGCTTAGCTCAACCTGCCATCGGAAGCAGAACTTTCCTTAAAATGTCGCTAAGAAGGTCACTCTCAACAGGTACCTCAAGTTGGTGGGAGAGAACCTCATTTATTGAATGAATGAATGAATGAATGAATGAATGAATGAATGAATTAATGAATGAATGACGGGAAAAGTGACCATTGAAGGCATCGCTTTTCTGGCTGCTTTATCTGAAACCGGCCAGCAGGGGGCACCCTTCTCTCTCGGGGCAGGATGTCCCGCCTCCTCGGCCACTCTGCACCGCCTTCCCCTACACGTCACCCGGCGCCCACAGAGAGGCCTGGGTCTTTTTCGACCCCTGTGGGCTACTGTAGTCGGCTGGAGGTAAGGGCAAGAGACGCCGCTGCCGCCATCTTGTTTATGGGCATCTTCCGCATTTCCGGCCCTGCTCAAGCCTCTGAGTTCCCGTGCGGTGTCGCAGGCGTGGGTGGCTCCATCCCTGGCTCAGGCTCCTACGGGGGCACCCTGGACCCTAGCACTCCCAGCGCAAAGCGTGGGCGACGATTAGGAGCTCGCGACTGCGCTCAGCTTTTTAAAAAATTCCTCCAAACCCTGGAGAAATAAGACTCACACATCCAAGAGCATCTCTGAAGATTTGGTCCCTCTGGATACCCGGTCGGTCCCTTGTATATCCCGGGACCCGGAGTGCGGGCTGATGCGGGTGCTGTTGGGAGCCCCTGTAAGGTCCCTCAATAGCAAATAGCACCAGCTACCAAAGTCGCAGTAAAAACAAACAAATACATTTTTTAAAGTTTTTTTTAAGTTTCAGATTTCCGCTGCAAACAGAGCAACGCGTAGGGCGCTTGGCTTGCACGCAGCCGACTCGGGTTCATCCCTGGGACCGCATATGTTGCCCTGAGCCCTGCAAGGAGGGATCCCTGAGCACCAGAAACGCACACACGTGGGAATCCCCAGTAAGATGAAACCAAGAACTTAGAGATAGGGAAGATAACATTCTTCTATCAAGAAGATGACCTCTTATCTAACAGGTTATTTATACATCGGACTTAACACTGCCCATTTTCCCGTGTTACTTGTGGTCCCCAGATTTATCCTGAAGTCCTGGTAGGCGGGGCCAGAGCAATGGTACAGCGGTTCAAGTGTTTGCCTTGCAAGTACTCAACTCAGACCTGTGTGGTCCCTTGACCACCACCAGGAGTAATTCCTGAACACAGGCCAGGAGTTACCCCTGAGCACGGAGAAGTATAGCCCCAAAGCAAAAAATAATAAGTCCCTCTTGGCTCACTGAGTTATGTGTGCTTTGGCCTTGCTTTCCAAAAAGACAGTATCAGCCAGGAAAGTCTGTTTCGCTGAATTGTCCAGGACACAGTGTGTGGTTGGACTAGCCCCTAAGGGAGTTGGAAACAGGTGAAGCTCAGAGCCAGAGCTGGTGCCTTGTATCTATGAGGCCGTAGGTCTGATCCTGCGTGCAAAAAAAAAAAAAAATTCTATATGTATCTATATAAAAAATAATCAAGACAGGTGGAAACAGCCAGATGGAGAAAAAAATGGGGTCCTCCCAGAGAACTGACAGTATTCTCTGGAATCCCAGAGGAAGGTGTGTTCAGGTTAGTTTGAAGAACAAGCACTGTAGCCTGAGTTAAGGCTTCTGAAGGCCTGGAGGGTCTCATGCCAGTCTCACCATTTATTAGTTTATCTGATTTTTTTTTTCCGGCTGGAGCAGATGATGAAAGTATTTTCACCTCAAGCTACAGAACCCTAAGCAATAATTCAACCTTGATTGGATCTAGCAGGTTTGACTAGACCTCTTCTGGGCCTACACGTCCTGAAATCGTTTGCAGTAACGGACTCTTGACGAAAGCGTTCCAGAAAGTTGAGCCCAAACTCCCTTTTGAAAGAGCCCTCACCTAAGTGTTACCTTGGTCAAATTCTCCAACAAACACACATTTCTACTCTGGTCATAGAGGAGGAACTCGAAGTAGATGTGTAGACTCAGGCCCAGTGTAACCGGAAACTGCTCTTGGGCTTCCTGGTATAGACTTCTTCCCCCAGGAAACTGGAAGGTGGCTCCCAGCCGGCCAGCTGTAAAGGTTCGCATCCTTCCGGAGCAGCAGTGCTGGAGTGAAGAGGTGCGCGGGAACTCTGTCAGGCCTCTCCTTCACCAAGGACCTACGGTCTGAGTGCCCTGCCCCTGGGCCTGTGGCATGGGTGGGGTACCCAGGGTACCACAGAACTGTGGCTACTGCACATGCACATGCTCACGAGGACCCACGTTTCAGCTATGGGCGCTGATGTCTGTGTGCTCCCTGGGGGTGGCCCCTGAGACCCAAGGCTACAGGGCACTGCAGCTCATCTGACTGGGGTGCCGAAGAACCACGGTATAAGAGTGTTTGGGGGTGGCATCCCTGCCTGTGCATCTGAGTCAAGGTTCCAGCCTGCGGCCTCTCACCCTCAAATCTCAGTGATTTGCGACTGAGCCGTCCCACAGGGGTGTTTTGGGGGCTACACCTGCTGTGCCTCGGGGCTCATTCTGGGCTCAGCATTCAGAGATCACTCCTGGAGGGGCTCAGGGGAGCATCTGGGGTGTTGGGGATCAAACCTGGCATGGTAGGAGTCCGGCCTTACTTGCAGTACCATAGCTCTAGCCCACTCCCCGCCAACCCCCAGGCCCCACTGTCTTGTAGGTTTTATTGTGTTCCATTGTTTGGAGGATATTTCTTTGTTTGTCTGTTTTCTTTCACTCTCTGGTAGTTTCTGTGCAGAAGATTCATCCTCCCCTTCTTGATCCTGTGACTCACAGAGGAGAGGAAACTTATCATTTAACCTCCACCGTGGTTCTTATCTCTCTCTCTCTCTTTTTTTTTTTTTTTTTTTGCTTTTTGGGTCACACCTGGCGATGCACAGGGGTTACTCCTGGCTCTGCACTCAGGAATCATTCCTGGCAGTGCTCAGGGGACCCTATGGGATGCTGGGAATTGAACCCGGGTCGGCCGCGTGCAAGGCAAACGCCCTACCCACTGTGCTATCGCTCCAGCCCCAGTTCTTATCTGTTAAACCCTGTGGTGTTGAAGTGGCTTCGCTTATTTTCAGGGACCAGAAGATGGGGCCCTTTTCAGCAGGCAGACTGAGTGAGGTGCAGGGATTGAGTCGGACGTGGGCGATGCAGAGCAAGGGGAAGAGACCAGCCTGGTGTCACACTCCCACAGGCTCCAGGGACACAAGCCATGAAGGGGCATCATCTCCCAGGGATCAGCCAGCCGCCCTGAAGCCAGGCGTGGGTACCAGCGCCTTTATGACGGGCATGGGGCGGGTGAGCCTGTCAAGACCCAGTGCTCAGGACACTGCAGCCTTGTGGGTGCACACTGTGTTGGCTTTCAGAGCCGCTGTCTGAAGACCTTGTCCTTGCATGGCAGCTTTGGAGAGCTGGAGTGCTGAGGTGGCTCTCAAGGGGAATGAAGCCCACCACAGGCTCCAGCAGGGAGAGCCCATGGGGGTTTTGAGCTTGCTCCTGTGTGTGTGTGTGTGTGTGTGTGTGTGTGTGTGTGTGTGAGAGAGAGAGAGAGAGAAGAGAGAGAGAGAGAGAGAGAGAGAGAGAGAGAGAGAGAGAGAGAGAGAGAGAATGAGATAGAGAGAGTCTCTGTCTCTCTCTCACACAGACACACAGACAGAGACAGACTCACAGAGACAGAGAGAGAGGATTGGGAGCTGACTCATAGAGGAGACTACCAGCCTCTTGCCCCAGGTAGGGGTTGTTCAGCATCTTTTTTTTTTCCCCCTCAGAGGAGCTTGTTCCATTAAAGCTGTAGATTCCATGTATCTGTGGAAGAAGGTGCATTAAGGATTTTCCTGTACCATTTTGGCCTCATGGTTGTTTTTTTTTTTTTTTATATGATTAAGTAAGATTTCAGGACAAGTATATCTTGTTTATCTGAGCATTTGGATTGTTTTCATCTTTTGGCTCTTTTTTTTTTTTTTTTGCTTTTTGGGTCACACCCGGCAATGCACAGGGGTTACTCCTGCCTCTGCATTCAGGAATTACTCCTGGTGGTGCTCAGGGGACCATATGGCATGCTGGGAATCGAACCCGGGTCGGGCGTTTGCCTTGCCGCCCCTCTCTCTCACTTTTGAGCATTACGGTTTGCACTTGGGAGGCCATCGTGTTTGGTCCTTTACCCACTTGCAGCACCCATCTCCCACCCAGAGTGATCCCTTCCAACCAGCACTGTCACAACGGCCCCATCTCTACCTAACTGTCCTCTTGCCCCGCAGCCCTTGTATTTATAAATGCACCATTGAGTTCTACTACCCCACCTTTCTAGCCAATTCTGACAGGAGTTTTGGAAGCTCCCTTGCCATTTTCCTAAGCTCCGGTAGCATCACAGGAAGGCAGCAACTGTTAACATGTAGTTAGATGCAATTAGGGTCAATTTTGCAATTCCACTGAAGGCGCTGGCGGATTTTCATTCCCCTTGGATATTGTTACTGAGTGTCCAGATTGAACCGTTAGGGGGCGCTCTTTGGCTTAAAAACATTGCTCCTCCACATAAATCGTATATCCTAGGAGAAAGGTGAAATTCATTGTTTTGTTTTGAAATAATCTAAGATGTGCCCAGAATGTTTTGTACTCTGCCGTGGTCTCATTCCTCCCTATTCGGAAAGGGAAGTCGTGACAGAGATTTGAAATTCAGCAGCTGTCAGCTGTGGAATAGCAGAGTGGAGGTGCTGATGTCCAACCTCCAAGAGCACTTTCAGAGAGCTCCAGGGGTTAGGGCCGTGCTTTGCGTGCAGGCCTGGGCTCAATCCCGCACCTGACCTGAGCTCTGACCTAGGGATAACCCTTGAACACCACTAGGTGTGACCCCAGACATTTTTTTTTCTTTTTGAGTCACACCCAGCGATGCACAGGGGTTACTCCTGGCTCTGTGCTCAGGAATTACTCCTGGCGGTGCTCAGGAGACCGTATGGGATGCTGGGAATCGAACCTGGGTCGGCTGCGTGCAAGACAGCACGCTGTGCTATTGCTCCAGTCCCCAAACTTTTTTTTTTTTTATAAGAAACTCCCTAGACTGGTAAATTTCTTATCACCTGCTAATTTTGTCCCCGAGAGATGTGGCCCATCTGTGTCCTCTGACGGAGAAGCTCCTTTAGCATCGTCACATTTCCAATGGTGGGGTCATGACCCTCCTTACTGTCCAGGAGTGACCACTCTCCTGCAGTCCGTCAGAAGCCCTTCCACTTCCTCCTTTCAGCCACCTGCCCCTTCCCAGCTCTCACTTTTGGGTAAGAGTTACCTTGACTCTGATTGTGGCTGCCGAGTTGGGGTGATTTGGAAAAGGTGTCCTGTATCTAAGTATCTTAAGATGCGCCTCCCTGAACACAATCCATCTCACTCAGCACGGATTCACATCCTCGCCTCTGGGGTCTGGTGGCTTTTCCTCTTCTCTAACACTTCCTTTATCCTGCCTTGCTCACACAAGGCCCCTTAAGTTCTCTTAGCAACCTTGCAGGCCTGGATTCCTCTCCCCCAGACACCCCACTTGCAAAGAACCCCACTTAAGCGAACGTCAAAGATGTCTTAAAGGAGGATTAGACTTTCCAAAGATTTTACTAAAGCATTTATTTTTTTAAACAAAAATATACATTGAATCTCAGATTTACAGAATATAGAAATAATTTATTCAAAGCAATTTGCATTTTTAAATTGTTAATATTGCACCCAACAGTGTAAAGTGTTTTGACACATTTGCATCGCCGACCTTGCCCACAATTTGCACAATGGGACAGAAAGCAGAAACTGACAATTACGCGATCTAACTTAAAAACAAAAAACAAAAAACCACAATTCTTTTTTGTACACGATGAAGAAAAGTTGTAAACTTTCAGAAATTTACTTCCATGAAGAGCCATACATTCTTTTTATTTTTTTGCAGTGCCAGGGATTTTGAGTCACACCCTGGGCCCTAGAGCGCTCTCCACCCTTTCATCATACTAGAAAATGAACTATATACACGGTGTGATTTCCTCTGAGGAATTCCAAGGGACAGATAGCATGAACATTCTCAGTCTGCACAGTCGGGGACAGGATTGATCTTCACATACGGAAATAAGCACATGAAAGCTAGCAAGAAAAGCCTTGGGGAAAATGACTTTCAGAGCTCTGAGTAGACTTACAATGATTTGACTTCTAATCGTTGGACTTCATGATGGACTGGAAACCAATATTCATTTCTTAGACACCGGACTGCAAACTTAGGCGTGGGGCCTGCTGGTATTCACTCCCAGTACCATATTGAAATCAATGACATGAGACCTTCAGCTTGACCATGAAATGGGCTTAGTGTTTTATGCTCTGTCCAGCTGAAGGCAAATGGAAGTGTTCCAAGCACGGTCAAGGTCGGCCAGGCGAGGCTCTAATGTCTAGTAGGCAGGTGAGTTAAATATATTTTCAACTTCTGGTGGGTTTATTGGATCAGAGGCCCGTGTCAGCTGCAAAAGACCTGTTGTTTCCATAACTCATCTGGAATTTTCTTCAGTTCCAAAAAGGCATCCTGCTACTGAGACTTAGAAATGTGACTACCCCTTTTGATCTCCAGACACAAATGCATTTTAAAAAAAAAGTGAGGTCGCAATTCAAGTCCCTTATACAATGCTTTACATAGAGACAGGCACAAAGGTTGCTTTTCAAAAGAAAGCTCTGCAAAATATTCTGCAATTTATCACGGATATTCTCAGCTTTTAAAAAAATGTTTTAAAAGCCCATGCATATTTAAACACATCTCTTTTTTTTCAATGAAAAGAAAAGCTTGATAATGAAAGGAATAGTGCAAGTAAACTGTAGGTAATGTGTATTTTCACCTGGTGAAATGGTATACTCAGGAAATCTGACATAATTGCCCTTCGTTGAATTGTGTTATTAAACCAGTAGGGGGGAGGTGAGGGGGAGTCAGTTAGCCAGTATCAGCTCTGAGCCTGGTGGTCAGAGACAGCCCTGGGGTAAGGCACCCACTGTCCTGGGTTGAAGGCACACATGGGTTGGGAGCGAACAGCCTTACTAGGAGTGATTCCTGAGCACAGAGCCAGGAGCAAGCCCGGGATGCCAAGAAAACAAAACCAAAAGTTCTTAGGCCATTTAGCTTCCATGAACATGATGGATAGTCCTGAATCTTGTGTTGTTACCATGATATGATAAAAGAAGAAAAAAATCTCCGTCAACAAGTGGCACACAGGATTAAAAAAAAAAAAAGGAAACGTGGGGAAATCTGTGAAGACAGAAAAACAAATCTCACTGCAATTTTCATAATGCGGTCGACGTGGAACTGAAGTTAAGACGCTTCTAAATTCTGCTGAGCTGAGACGTGGGCAGATGCGTTCCCTTTGCCTCTGATGAGCGAGGTGCAGGGACAGGACTGTCCCAAAGGCAGTGTTGGCGTCGCTCTGGCTTCACGGCTCCACCCAGGTAAGTTTGAGAGGAAGATTTTTATTTTCATCCTTGGGACAAAATGCAATTACAAAAAAAAAAATAGAATGTCCTGAGAGTCTTTTGTAAAAAAATAGACATTTCCTGGGCGCGCACGGGGCTCAGCTCTCCGCGGTCCGGCGGTACTCGGCGTTGCCGTCCACGATGATGGCATCCAGCGGGGACCGCTTCTTGCGGATGCTGCGGCCCGAGGAGATGAGGTCGGCGTAGCCGCGCTGGTGCGAGAAGGCGTAGGCCGAGCGCCGAGACGACGCGCCCCTGCGGAACACCGGCCGCCGCTGCTTCCACTGCTCCTCCGCTTTCAACCGCTTGCGGTGCTTCTGGATCTGCAGAGAGAGACACACACACGGGCTGAGCCCAGCGCAAGATGCACCCGTGGGGCTGGCGCCTGGAGTGGGTAGTGGGGTGCCGGGGCATTCTGGAGGCAGGCAGGGACCCGACGGCCCGCCTCTTTTTTTGATGTCACCACATTCACCAGGCCATGGAGGGAGAGAGGGGGGAGAAGGGAGAGAGGAGAGAGGGGGGGGGAAGAGAGAGAGAGAGAGAGGAGAGAGGAGAGGAGAAAGAGAGAGGAGAGAGAGGAGAGAGGAGAGAGAGGAGAGGAGAGGAGAGAGAGAGAGGAGAGAAGAGAGGAGAGGAGAAAGAGAGAGGAGAGAGAGGAGAGGAGAAAGAGAGGAGAGAGAGAAGAGAGGAGAGAGAGGAGAGAGAGAGGGGAGAGGAGAAAGAGAGAGAAGAGAGGAGAGAGGAGAGGAGAAAGAGAGAGAAGAGAGGAGAGAGAGGAGAGGAGAGAGAGAAGAGAGGGGAGAGGAAAGAGAGGAGAGAGAAGAGAGGAGAGGAGAAAGAGAGAGAAGAGAGGAGAGAGAGGAGAGGAGAAAGAGAGAGAAGAGAGGAGAGAGAGGAGAGGAGAGAGAGAAGAGAGGGGAGAGGAAAGAGAGGAGAAAGAGAAGAGAGGAGAGAGAGAAGAGAGAGGGGAGAGGAGAGAGAGAAGAGAGAGGAGAGAGGAGAAAGAGAGAGAGAGAAAAGAGAGAGAGGAGAAAGAGGGAGAGAGAGGGAGAGAGACCGAGACCCATTTTCCCGCCAAGGGCCATGATGCTCACAGATAAATCAGCGCATTTACAAACATAGGCTTAAGAGAAAAAAGTTTCAGGGGGGCTCCGGACGCTCCCAGGCAGCCCTGCGGCCCCCCTCTGCCTCCTGATGGAAAGCGGACCCAGCTGGCCCCCGACCGTGCCCTCCACACAGCTGTTCCCTGGAGCGGGCTGACTGATCCCTCGATTGTGAGGGTGACCTAATTTTTCGGTCAAGAGCCCCCAGGGAGGGGGAAACTCTGGCGGAACCTGTCACTTATCTCCCCCTGCCAGGTGGCGGCCATTGTCTGGCCTCCAGACGAAGCCAGTCATGAGGAAAGCAGAGACGGGAGCGAGAGCAGCCCAGTGACTTCACCCACTGAGCCCAGAGTGGGCAAATGGTGGCCCGGGAGGAAGGGTCCGGCCACTGATGAACAGCTGGGTCAGCTTTCCATGCCATGCGGGACTCGGGTCCCACTCTGAGGGGTGGCGTGTTTCTTTAAACGAACAACAGCAGCAGCAACCCCCCCCAACCCCCCCAACTGACCTGCATGGCTAAACGCTGCGATAATAGAAGGGGCATTGGTTACACGACTCTTTTTTTTTTTTTTCTTTTTGGGTCACACCCGGCAATGCACAGGGGTCATTCCTGGCTCATGCACTCAGGAATTACCCCTGGCGGTGCTCAGGGGACCACATGGGATGCTGGGATTCGAACCCGGGTCCGCCGCGTGCAAGGCAAACGCCCTACCCGCTGTGCTATCACTCCAGCCCCACAACTCTCCCTTTTGGTTTATGTTTGATAATTTTTTGTTTTGGGGTCACACCCAGCAGTACCTGGGATCAACCACCCCCCCACCCCGGCCTCAGGCAAAGCATGTGCTACAGCCCTGGGGGCCCCCCTTTCCCTGGCCACAGAAGTTTAATAGCTTCTGTAATAAAAGCGAGCAAATGGGAGTACGGCAGCCCCAAAGGAATTATTCCGCAGGGAAGTCGCCAAGGGAAGTGGCCAGGAAAATGGTTGCCATCAAACTTCCCCTCAAGTTTAGACTTGCATGGGAAACGCTTTGATTTGTGCAAGGGTCACACAAGCGGAGAGGGGACGACAGTCTTTTCCATACCTTATCACTTTCTGACGGCCAGATGGTCATTGACAAGAAGCGGACGGCAACCACAGGCAGTAAGCACACGGCCACCGTCAGGATGATGGTCAGCCAGATGTACGGCTGTCTCAGGGCATTGGAAGCCGTGCCTGTGGAGTACAGGGAGAATGAATTGCTGGGACCTTCCCCCCGGGCTGCGTGAATATGCCAGAGTGAGTCCCTAGCGCCCAGCCCTAAGCAACCTGCCACCACTCAGGCAGAAATGCTGCCATCAGACTAAGTAAGATCAGGAAGGCTCCATCTTCGGGAGGCAAGTGGCCTACAGCAAATAAATCAGGATGAAAAAGCGTCTGCTCCCATGGCAGGGCTAAGAAACAGTACTGGGTCTATTGAATTTCCCCTCAAGAATTATGTTTAAGAAACAGCACTATCCAATCTGCTGGTTTTTGTTTTTTGGTTTGTTTTTTTTTTTTTTTTTTGCTTGTTTGCTTTTTCGGGCTTTGGGCCACTCTAGGTGATGCTCAGGGGTTACTCCTGGTTCTGCACTCAGGAATTATTCCCAGCAGACTTGGGGGACCACGTGGGATATTAGGGACCAAAGCTGGGTTGGCCGCCTGCAAGGTTTTGATGCCACCATCTGTAGCTTTGAAACTCAAAATACTGAGGGCAACTAGCATGACCATCTGTGCCATGAGCCTTTAGACAAGTGCTCAACCCGCCTGAGTCATCCTCTCTGTCACGGAAGGAGGCTGGTGGAGACGGGAAGAGTCCCGTGCCCAGGGTAACAGAACCAGCTATGGTGACACCCGGCTTAAAGCCACACCCGGGCCTGAAGGGATAGTCCAGGCTGTTTGACTAGCCAATGGACAATGACCCTGATTTCATCCTTGGACGGTGTCCTGAGCATCCCTGGGAGCGACCCCTGAGCAGGAAGCCAAGAGTTAAGTCCTGAGCACCACCAGGTGAGCCCCCTTGCCCCCTCCCCACCAACTAAGAAAATCACACCCATCTCTCTAGAGCCAGGCTTCCTTGCAGGTCAGCTGCTAGTCAGTGAGAAAAATGTCATTTTATATCATGGAATCAGGAATGCACAGTATTAGGCTGTTTAATTCGGTTTTCAGCTCTGGGCTGCTGCTGGCTGGCAGGGGGTTCGCTTCTTTGGTGTCCTGGGGAGCATGTCATGTTTAGGACCAACCATGACATGGTTGACACCAACCACAGGCAGGGCATGTTCTTTAATACCCATATTTTCTTCAGCCCCGGGCATGACACCATTTAAAACATCAAACTTATCACAAGGTTTTCTGAACTTAAACTGTAAGCTTAGAAAAATATTGATCTTTATTTATTTATTTTTTTAAAATTTATTTATTTATTTTTTTGCTTTTTGGGTCACACCTGTCAATGCTCAGGGGTCATTCCTGGCTCTGCACTCAAGAATTACCCCTGGAGGTGCTCAGGGGGCCATATGGGATGCTGGGATTTGAACCCGGGTCGGCCGCGTGCAAGGCAAACGCCCTACCCGCTGTGCTATCGCTCCAGCCCCTGATCTTTATTTTTTAAATATGACTTTTTTTTAAGCTGTAAAGTGAGTGAATTTTAAAACTGCAATCTATGGGGAATATTCTAAGTAATTAGATTCTAATAAACACACCATCATCAAAAAAGAAAAAAAAAAGAGCTTTGATCCCCAAAAGAAAAGGGTTACCTTGGCAACTGTCTTTTACAATCCAAGAAGTGGTCATAAAAAACAACAACTAATCTTTTATTTTTTTTATTGTGGCTCCAAGCCTTAAAATGTGGTTTATAAATTTTAGTTCATGATTTGTTTTATATATATGTATATATATTTGTTCAGTTTCCTCATCATTTTATTGTAAGGTTGATCATTTCTTTTTGTTCTGTTTTGGTGCTTGAGAGTACTCCTAATTCCATGCTCAGGGATGACTCCCAACAGTGCTCAGGGGACTGTGAGGTATCAGCGACTGAACCAAGGCCTCCTGCATGCACGGCCTACACACTGCTCCTAGAGATATGTCTCTAGCCTCTCGTAAAGTTTTCATTTTTTTTCCCATTTGTTTTGTTTTGGGGGCCACACCCAGTGATGCTCAGGGCTTCCTCCTGGCTCTGCACTCAGAGGTCACTCCCGAAGCTTTGGGGGTCCATAAAGGGTACTAGGGATCAAACCCAGGTCAGTGCGTGCAAAGTGAATGCCCTACCTGCTGTACCGTCTCTCCGGCCCTTGTAAAGTTACTTTATTTTATTTTATTTTATTTGCTTTTTGGGTCACACCCGGCAATGCACAGGGGTCACTCCTGGCTCATGCACTCAGGAATTACTCCTGGCGGTGCTCGGGGGACCATATGGGATGCTGGGATTCGAACCTGGGTTGGCTGCGTGCAAGGCAAACGCCCTACCTGCTGTGCTATCACTGCAGCCCCTTGTAAAGTTACTTTAACTTGCTTTCTTTTCATCACGTTGCCCTTCCAGCCTGCCACCACGGGAATTATTTTCACCGGCAATAATTTACACCCTGTGTTTTTACGGACTCAGAAGTTGTTTCCCTATCCAAACCATCGATGGCTTTCTATACACTTTGAGAATTTAGCAAATACCAACCTGTAAATTGAAATGCGGATGGAAAGAGAACGTGGATTCCGGCACTATGAATGTCGAACATGATGCCAAAATAAAGGGCGATGCTTCCAAAAATGGAAAAAGCATTCACAAAAGTCCAGTAGGAAGTATCCAAGCCAATCTGTTGGGAAACAAGAAAAACAAAACACGCAAATCAGAGCCACTCACTCTGGGGGGTGAGCAAGAAATGCAGGGTGCAAGGTTCAGAGAACAGATGCGGCAATTCAGGTCTGCTTAGCCTCCAATATGGGACAACGGAAGCCAAGAAATAGGGAACTGTGCTTGGGTGAAGGGGTGACAGTGACGGGCAGTTAAGGGGGCAGAAGCCGGGGTGGAGGAGAGCGCAGGGCGCCCTGCACAATGGTGTCAACACAGGGACACAGGTCCCCACACACTGAAAGCAGCTCCTGAAAGGCACGTACCTGGAAGTTGACTGTGATTATGAGAGCAGAGGCGATGGTGACAGCAAAGGACTGGTAGTCGGACGGGGCCTCCCCATCCTGCCCCACCGTCTGCAGATAGGCTCCCAGGGGTATGAAGAAGAGGCCCATGGAGGTCAAAACTCCATGCAACAAGCTCATGAAGAACTTCCGATAGTTGAAGAGTGAGTCTCTCTGGCCCACTACATACAGCCCAGGGAAGCGGAGGCTCAGTTTGTCGCTCACATCCTTCAGGGGAAAGCACAAAGCGATTTTCCTCCATCAGCGTCAGAGAACTCAGAGCGAGGCTGCACTCTCTCCCGCCTCCCCCTGAGCACCACGAGGCAAGGACTGAGCAAGATGATAAACCCTGAATAATGTACCATTCTCGACCTCCATACCCTAGGACACTGTTTGATTTATTCATCTGGGGACGGGGGAGGGAATTGTGAGGAACTGTCATCCCGTTGCTCATATGAAGTAAATCTGCTACATGCCTAAGGGGGCAGGCTGGAGGGGGAGGGGAACTGGGGATGTTGGTGGAGGGACGGTCACGCTGGTGGCATTAGAACACTAACTGCCTGAAACAACTGTTACGAACAACTTAGTAAATCATGGTGCTTTATTGTTATCATTATTTTTATTTTAGTTTCTTGGGTCACACCCAGCAACACTCAGGGGTTACTCCTGGCTCTGTGCTCAAGAATCAGCCTGGCAGTGCATGGGGGACCATAAGGAATGCCAGGGATCGAACCTGGGTTGGCTGCGTGCAAGGCAAACGCCCTACCTGCTGTACTATCACTCCGGCCCCAATCATGGTATCACTGTATTTCGTCAATTTACTCGAGCGGGTACCAGTAATGTGTCTATTCCTCCCAGTCCTGAGATTTTAGCAGCCTCTCCTTACTCGTCTTTCCCAATGATTGGAGGCTCTTTCAGGGTCAGGGGACTGAGACCTATCATTACTGTTTTTGGCATATCAAATACGCCACGGGTAGATTGCCAGGCTCTGCCCATGCGGGCGGGATACTCTCGGTAGCTTGCTGGGCTCTCCAAGAGGTATGTATATATATAATTTATAATATGTATTTTTATAATTTATAATATATGTATATATAATTTATAATATGTGTTACTCTCTATGATATGTTGCCTACTATCTGAGCTCCATCAAATACGGGACTCCGCGCCAGGCTGTTTTCACTCGGGGCACCCCAGAAGGGGGTGGGTGAGAACCCTCCCAGCCCCAAGGGACCCAGCCCTGGCAGCCGACCTCCACTACCCAACCACCGCCACGCTCCAGGCCGCTTTCTGGACACATTATAAGACACTTCCTAACCATTTTTCATAATTACCACACCATATTTGATGGAGCTCAGAATTGTTATAGCAAGAAAAATCACGGTACTTTAATAAAAAGAAGTTAACTGAAAGAATTCGCTCAGTCTCAGAAATGATTACATTTTTTTTTTTTTTTTTGCTTTTTGGATCACACCCAGCAACGCTCAGGGGTTACTCCTGGCTTTGCACTCAGAAATCATTCCTGGTGGTGCTCGGGGGGGGGGGGGGGCCCTATAGGATGCTGGGAATCGAACCCGGGTCAGCCACGTGCAAGACAAACACCCTACCCGCTGTGCTATTGCTTCAGTCCCTGATGGAATTTCTTTTTTTTTTTTTTTTTTTTTTGCTTTTTGGTCACACCCAGCGATGCACAGGGGTTACTCCTGGCTCATGCACTCAGGAATCACTCCTGGCGGTGCTCAGGGGACCATATGGGATGCTGGGAATCGAACCTGGGTTGGCAGCGTGCAAGGCAAACGCCCTACCCGCTGTGACTGATGGAATTTCTTTTTCTGACAAAAGATTCTGTTACATCAAGACCAGCAGCCAAACAGGTGCTGCGTCCCCTGACCACAGAACCTGAGACGAACTGACTCAGGCGGTGAAAGCAGTGAAAGTGCACGCGGAGGGTCGCTCTGCTCTGAGTGACAGCGCGCCTACCTGGTCGAGCAGCCCCATGAGGAGCACGGGCAGGCTGGAGTAGAGCACGTTGTAGAGAGTGATGAACCAGTCCTCGTACGCCGTCTGCGGGAGAGACACCGTCAGCAACGCACTCGACACCCCCCGCACCTCGACACCACCCCCCCCCCCGCACCCCGCCAGTCAAAGGCTCCTCAGTGTTCATCCTCCCGCTGGCCCTTTGCGGGGGGGGGGGGGGTGTTAGCTCATGAACAGATGGTTCCAGTAGACCTGTGAATCTGACAGGGGTGGCCTTTTCCATTTCAACATGCTGAGACACAGATGAACTGCGTCTGAGTGAGAAACAAAAAAACCTTCTTTGCTGGTTTTGTTTCGTTTCTCAGTTTTTTGGGGGGTGAGCGAGGTCGGGAATCACCCTCAGCTGTGCTCAGGCCTTATTCCTGGCTCTTGCTCCTGGGCCCGTGCTTAGGGATCACTCCTGACAGGGCTCAGGGAACCATAGGGAGTGCTGGTGATCAAACCTGGGTGGGCCGTGTGCAAGGCAAGTGCCCTACTCACTGTACTAGCTCTCCGGCTCCCTCAGAAAGAAACTTCGGGAAGGGGCAGGCAAGGCGGCACACACACACAGATCCTGGGGTGCGGGGGCTTCAGAGAAAAGGGGCGCACCCAGCGGCAACACTGCACCCAGTTCTGCAGAGACAGGAAGCAGGACCCACCCTGCTCCCGACTCACGGGGCCCAGGTTGGGGCTTCCTGCTGCCATTCATTCACCCAGAGACAGTGCCAGCCTGGACAGAGCTTCCAACCAGCCCAGGAACTGACTCCGGTTAATGTTTTACTAATGATGGATTTTGCTGTATCACCCCTGTAACAGACATGCCACCCGTACTCCCATTTCAACAGTGAAAACCCCAGTAAACAGAAAAAAATACTAATGTGACGTGCTAATGGGCACCGATAATTTATACAATCCCTTTACAACCTGGTCACAGAACAGTTTTTTTACTTTCCAAGTGGAACAAGCCTGCTACTGGTATGCTGACCTGAGGTGAAAACAAAGACACATAAACAGCACCCAGCGGACCAGGAACAGATTCCACCTTTGTTTTCAGTAGGGGTCGCGGCAGTGGAACTCAGCTCCTGGGACCACGCCGACAGTGTGGCTAGAGTGTGGCCCCGCTGCAGAGTGGCGCTTCTGGGCCAGTGCCCGGAGGAGCGGCCTAGACCTGGTGACCTGGTGATGGGTGTCCAGGTGGCTGCGGGGCGCAAACCCCGGCTCTCAAGCATTCTGGGCACGTGACCTACCGTCTCAACATGGAACCCCCCAATTTCACTTTCTCTTTTTTAGCTTTTGGAGTCCTACCTAGTAGAGGTCAGGAGTGACCCCTGGTGCTGCTGGGGATCAAACCAGGTCAAAGTGGCCATGTGCAAGGTGAGAAGCTGACTTTTTTTTTTTTTTTTTTTGCTTTTTGGGTCACACCTGGCGATGCACAGGGGTTACTCCTGGAGGTGCTCAGGGGACCATATGGGATGCTGGGAATCGAACCTGGGTCAGCCGCATGCAAGGCAAACACCCTACCCACTGTGCTATCGCTCCAGCCCCTGACCTCTTTTTTTTGGGGGGGGGGTCACACCCAGCGATGCACCAGGGTTACTCCTGGCTCATGCACTCAGGAATTACTCCTGGTAGTGCTCGGGGGACCATGTGGGATGCTGGGAATGAACTCGGGTCGCCCACGTGCAAGGCAAATGCCCTCCCTGCTGTGCTATCGCTCCAGCCCCGAAGCTGACCTTTTGAGCTTTCTCTCCAACCCTGAAATTCTACCTGTCCAAAGGCAACATAGCTGAGGGGTGGGGATGCCAGGGATCAAGCCTGGGGCCTCCTGTTTGGGAGACCTACACTCTGCCACCAAGCTACAACCCTGATGCCCTGAAAGTTCCGCTTGGGTCTACTTCCGGGGTCACACCATGGATTGATGCTCAGGGGTCGCTCCTCGTGGTGCTCCAGGGACCATGCAGTGGTGGGAATTGAACTTGGGCCTCCGCATGCAAAGCATATGCCCCAGCCCCTTGAGCTGCCTTCCCCGAGTCTAACATGTTTATATCTGATATATGCTTTGGGGGGGTCACACCTAGCACTGCTCAGAAACTACTCCTGTCTCTGTGCTCGGAGGTGACTTCTGGCTATGGTTGGGGATTCATGGGGGAAGGGGGGGCGGGTATGCCAGCGATTGAACCTGGAGCTTCCTGAACACACAGCACAAACTCAATCTCTCTGCTCTCTATTAAGTTTGGAAATGAAATAGTTTTATGTAGAGAAAGATGAGGGAGAGGGACAGATGTTCTGTAGCGAACACAGGCTTCTTCAGAGGGAAGAAGAGGAGAGTACATGTCTCAGGTCTTTATGCATTGACTGATTTCGGCTTTGGCTTTCTGGGCCACACCTGGAGATGCTCAGGGCTGACTCCTGGCTCTGCACTCAGGAATTACTCCTGGCGGTGCTCAGGGGACCCTCTGGGAAGTCGGGGATCGAACCTGGGTCAATCACATGCAAGGCACATGCCCAACTTTTTTTTTTTTTTTTGGCTTTTTGGGTCACACCCGGCGATGCTCAGGGGTTACTCCTGGCTCTGCACTCAGAAATTACTCCTGGTTGTGCTTGGGGGACCATATGGGATGCTGGGGATTGAAGCACAATGGGTTGGCCGCGTGCAAGGCAGATGCCCTACCCACTGCGCTATCACTGCAGCCCCCAGATCTTAATACGTCATTTTTAAGGAAGCAGACAGCAGTTCTGAAGAGAAGTCTGCTAACTGTGCCTATTGAGAGCACCCGAACTGTAAACGGGGGGAGAGGGGTTGGGGGGGTGGGCGCGCACTTGTGCATGTCTTTTCCCAGCTCCTCAAGTTCTGTCTGTGCCCCGGAAGAGTTGCTACTCCTCCAAGAAGAACGGGCGTAGGTGCCATGCCGCCTTACCTGTGCCGAGTAGCCATTGAAGAAGGAGTACCAGAAGTGCACGAGGGTGAAGGCAAAGTTCTTATAGAAGAAGTAGCGGAGGAACTTGCACATCCGGATGTAGGACCAGCGCCCGTGCACCAGCAGCAGCCTCTGCAGGTAGCGGAACTGGGCGAAGGAGTAGTCGCTCGACATGACGGCCTGCATGCCCTCCTGCCCGCTGATCCCGACCCCAATGTGCGCAGCTGTGGACGAAGGGGAAGACACTGAGACTCTTTTTTTCTAAATACATACACAACTTTTAATTTTATGGATTTTGGCTTTTTTTGGGTCACACCCAGGGATGTTCAGGGGTTACTCCTGGCTGTGCACTCAGGAATTACTCCTGGCTGTGCACGGAGGGACTATATTGGATGCTGGGGTTCCAACCTGGGTCGGCCACGGGTAAGGCAAACACCCTCCTCGCTGTGCTATCACTCCGGCCCGACACTTAGACTCTTACACCTCCTTGAAGGTCATCAGCAAGTTGATGAGTGTGTTTCCCCAACAAACCATCACCACCGTCAACAGCAGAGACAGCCACAGGCTGATCACTCTGAGCGATGGCGCTCACCGGCGCCCCCTGCAGGGAACCCCTATGCAGCACTCAGCTGGGCCTCCATAAATGTCTGTAAAAGCTCTCAGGTGGGTGGTGGATTCTAGTGGATGATCTGCCAGCAACTAACCTCTCCCTCCCACCCACGGGGTGAGTCCTGGGCACCCATGTGTACTCTCTGTGTCCCGACCTTCCCGGACAGAGCCGAGTCAGCCACCGGCCGATCTGTGATCTGGGCTGATAGCTCGCGCTGGCTCTGCCCCTCTGCCCGTGTCCAGTGGCGAGTCTGGTTGCACGGCTTCTGTGCAGATTGGTCTCTTTGTGAAACGGGCCCCGCTGTCTGCCCCCATTTGGAAGCCTCTGGAAATTGGAGCTAAGTGCTCCTTCTTCGGGCATCTCTGCGGGAGGGTTCCCAGCTCTTCTCGTAGTGTCTGAAAGCTGAGGGACCATGCAAAGGCTTCTGGGATGGAAAGTCCTTTTGAAGTCCCTCCAAGGCAGAAAATCCTCTGGGCATGGGCGTTAGAGACTCAGCCTGACTCTTCAGTTCCTCCTGAGTGCTCCTGATGACCAGTGCCTGGACTAACACTGCTGCTTCCTGAACTATACCTCAACGCACAGATGACCTAAGCATTCCAAATACTTCAAGGCATTTGGAATTAGAACTGGCTATGTCTGTGGATGCAATTTTAACATGGCAACTTAATTTCCCTCCCTGTTTTTGCGTCACACGTAGCAGTGCTCAGGGTTTATAATTCAGGGACCACCCCTGGTGAGGCTTAAGGGGCCCTGTGGGGTGTGCTGGGATTGACCCTGGGTTGGCTGTGAGCCAGGCATGCACCCTACCCACTGTACTCTCTCTCCGGCCCCTAATGGGTAAACTCTGGAGGTGTGGGTCAGTAGATTCTTCCTGAGGGGCACCAAGGTGTCTAGAGAGAGACAGTCGCTGGGTTCCTGGCAGCAACGGGTCCTGTGCCAGCCTCTCGCCCAGGGCGTGTCTCTTGGGCTGCAGGGGAAATATTTGCATCTTTTCAGTATAAACTTACTATATTTGAAGACCTTAAGCTGAATTAATTGTTCTCAAGCACTTGTAATCAAAGGACTTCTAACTAGATGCCATTCAATTTTCAGACTGTGATTTTGGAGAGGGTGGTGGGGATAGAACCCAGGGCCTCACACATGTAAGGCAGGGACTAGATGGCTGAGCTTCATCCAGTCTGCTCAAAGGTTCAGTTATGGCCACCAAGACTCAAAGGTTCAGTTATGGACACTAAGACTTTTTTTTTCTTTTTGGGTCATACCCAGCAATGCTCAAGGGTAACTCCTGGCTCTGCACTCAGAAATTACTCCTGGCAGTGCCTGGGGGACCATATGAGGTGCCAGGGATCAAACCCGGGTTGGCCGCATGCAAGGAAAATGCCCTACCTGCTGTGCTATCGCTCCAGTCCCATGGCCACTAAGACTTTAAGATACCGAATTTGGGGGCCAGGGAAACAGCTCAATGGGCCGGAGCACTTGCTTTGCATTTGGGGACCCAGGATCAAGTCCTGGTACCACAGGGTACCACAAGAAGTAACTCCTGAACCCCTGGAGTAGCCTATCAGTATAGCTGGATATGGAATTATAATCTGGCTAGGTTTGTGGATGCAATTTTAACATGTCAACTCTCCCAAAAACTAAAGGAAAAAGATACGTGTGTGTGTGTGTGTGTGTGTGTGTGTGTGTGTGTGTAGGAGATGGGATACAAGATGGACAAAAATGAGAGGCAGCACAACTTTGTGTTTCTACACCACACCCACAGTCTCAGGGCTCGCTCCTGGCTCTGTGCTCAGGGGTCACTCCTGGCCATGTTTGGGGAATAAGATGCGATGTGGGGGACTGAACCCCACGCAAGGCCATTCTCTCCAGCACAATTCTATCCGTTCGTTCATTAGTCCTCAGCCACACATTTTCTCTGAAAGAATTAGGAACTTCACTTATAACTTAGGAATCATGAAGTCCGAGAGCAACTTCAGGAAAAATACGAAGCCAACTAGAGCCCATGACTGTCTGGGCCCCAAGACCTCCCCGTTCTCCCACTCAGTGGGGCTTCCGAGCAAATGAAAGCAGCTTTCAAACTCGGGCCCCAGCTGCAGGGCACAAGGCCTGGAAATCCCAAGCCTAAGGCAGTGGCCTCTCCCAACCTGTGTTTTCCATCGCACCTCACAGCTCTGACAGACAGGTGCAACGGTGCCATATTCAATACCAACGAGCTTCTGTCAAAACATCCACCTCGATGTGAGGACCAACGGAGTCTCCAAGCTGCTCTTCCCTCCAAAGCCCTGTCTGCCTTCTTCCCTGAACAGTCACAGAGGGAGATGCTGTGGAACAACCCCCTCCCCCCCAGCTCAGGTTCTGTTTTTTTTTTTTCTTTTTGGGTCACACCTGGCTCTGCACTCAGGAATTAACCCTGGTGGTGCTCAGGGGACTATATGGGATGCTGGGAATCGAACCCGGGTTGGCCACATGCAAGGCAAACGCCCTACCCGCTGTGCTATCACTCCAGCCCCTCCAGCTCAGGCTCTGGCTGTCCAGCAGCCTCTTTCTGAGCAGACCCAGGACACTGGGGCCAACACACACAGCCCAGCCCACAGGCAGTCAGGCCACTGAACGGGTGCACTGAAATGGCCACACAGCCCCAGACCCCACTCGAAGCCTGCATCGGTGCAGTTCCAAATGCCTACAGGGCAGCTGGGTCCTTCCCTGCCCCTTAGCAAGCCCCCCTGCCTCCTTCTCACCTCTCGGGCTGCTTATTCACTCGCAGGGTCTTAGACCAAGGATGACGCAGACCCCAAACCTCAGAGGCATCGTCAGGAGGCACCCTGCGAGGAGGCCAGGGCGGCCCTGTGAGTCCTGGAAGCCTGGGCAGGACGGGCACAGACTTAGCAGCTGCGGTGTTGGCCTCCTCGGCGAGCGTCCTTCAGCCTCGCCATGTCTGCGCACTGGCACCTGTCCTGGAGACCTGGCCACGGCCCAGCAGCCCAGCGGTGCCCAGGCTCTCTCCAGCTGGGGTCTGGAGGTCGGAGAGTGCTAGTCTAGACTGCCCTGCCACACGTGGAAAGTTACCAGGTGAGCAGCTCTCTGTGAGCATTTAAGTTTCATTCTTTTTCATAAACAACAAATTCTGTGCGTCCAGGCAACCAAGAGAGACGATGCCTTTGATAGAGCTCGAATTAAACCTCTAACTTCTGGGGCCAGAGAGACGGAACACGAGTGAAGGCGCTCGCCTTGGAGCAGATCGCTCTGGTTTGATCCCTGGAACCCCACATGGTCCCCTGGACACCACCAGGAGTGACCCTGAGCCCAGAGCCAGGAGTAGGCCCTGCGCATCACTGGGTGTGGCCCTAAACCCTCCAAAACAAACAGATGAACAGACAAATACAAACCCCAAGAACAAAACCAAAAAAAAAAACAAACAAAAAAAACAAAACCCAAATCTTCTAACTTCCAAGAAGATAGTAGAATTTCATTGACTTGGGCCGTAAATCGATATTTCCTACAGTATATCCCTATAAAGTACCTATCATGTCACAGAGATGGACAAAATACTTCAAACAACTTAGGAAAAAACAATTGCAATCAGGTTATTTGACCTCCTGCCATTCTCTGTGCCCAGGGGAATAAATACCCAGTTGCAAGCCCAGGTCACCCGAACAGATGGCAAATCTGAAAAGAACCCCCACCTCACCCCCAACATCTAGAAGTCCACATCACTGTATCACTGTCATCCTGTTGCTCATCGGTTTGCTCGAGCGGGCACCAGTAATGTCTCCATTGTGAGACTTGTTACTGTTTTTGGGATATCGAATACGCCATGGGTAGCGTGCCAGGCTCTGCCATGTGGGCGAGATACTTTCAGTAGATTGCCGGGCTCTCCGAGAAGTCCACATCAAAACAGAATAACAACAGGCTTACTCTTCAAGCCCCTTGAACACATATTATGCTTGCTTGGCTCTATGTCTCTCTTCGCTTGCTTGCTCCATCAAGTTCCTGTTCCCTCTTGAACACACAATCCTTTCCTCTCCCCATGCTCACTCTAAGTTCCATTCAATAAAAACTATCTTGATTTATTAAAAAAAAACAATAGTGTGTATGTAGGGGGAGAGAGAGATTAAAGGGCTGAATACATGATTTGGATGTGTGAGGTCTGGGTTTGACCCCCGAACCAGCCACACGGTCTCCCAAGCACGGCTGGGGAGAGCTGCTGAGAGCCGAGCCAGGTGACCCTTGAGCACGGCTGGCTGTGGCCCCCAAGCCAAGTAAACAAGGAAAAATTCATGCTTCGTTCCCTTTGGGCGCACTAGGTCAATGGGACATGGAGGGAAATTTACTAGGGCTGGTGCAGAAAGAAAACAGGTTGAACTGTGAGCCGGAGGAGCAAGAAGGCAAAAGCGGTGAGAACAAACCGGAGTGGTGACAGACGCAGGTTAGAGGAGAGGACACTCATCAGACAGCAGACTTGAGTTGAAGCAGATAAAGTTGGAACATTCTTAGCAGATATCAAGGAGGAGAGGAGGAGGAGGAGGAGGAAGTGACTCTAAGAAAAGAAAGACACGCATGAGTTACGAGGGGCTAAATTAAGGCTTAGTCATACACAACGCCTGGCAGCCACCCAACGCCACAGACCTGTGTGGGCACGTGGAGTCGAGCAATAGTTATCCAGAAGCTGGACGTGACATCAGAGAACATTTCCATGTGCTCAGGGAGAAAACGGAACCTGAGCTCGAGGTGACCTAATGGCTGGCAGAAGGCTGGGGATGAGTACTCAGGTTGTGTGCGTTTGGGCCTTTGCAGCACGATAAACTTCCTTACGGGAAGTAACTCGGGGACACGCAGCAAGGACCAGGATTCAGGTCTGTAGACAAGGGCTGGGCTCCTCGTGCTTTCGCACCAGTGTAGGGCATTTCCGCATGAGGCACCTCAGTCCTTTCTGTTTGTGGGTCCTGAGTGGGAGTCTTCCAGCCAGCAATGCGGAGACCAGGGGAAGCTACTCTCTGCCGCCTGATGTGTCACTCTGACCTCATACGTGAGCACTTTCCCCCATGCTCACGGCCCATCAGATCTACAGAGGCAAGAGGCAAGGCCTAGACATAAGTATTTAGGTGAGGAGGAATAATATTCTCAAATACTGGAGGGAATCCATCAAGTTATGTCAAGCTTAGCAAAACGTTTTTTTTTTTTTTCAACAGTTAAACTGGGGTGAAGGCTCAAAGGGCTGGAGTGCGAGCTTTGCTCGCAGGAACCCTGACTCCATAACCAGGCACCCCACATCCTCAGCACTGCCAGGAAGAGCCTTCAAGCCAACACCACCAGGCCCACACCCCGCCCCCAACAAAACCCTGAACCAACCCCTAAACCCCAAACATTCATTAAATAGTAGGAATTTGCTAAACCCAAAAGAAATACGGGAGGAGAAATAGCTGGAGAGAAAGAGAAAGAAACGCCCAGATGTGTAAAAAGATGAACTGGACGGGGATCAGCTCACCTGTCTGGGACGGGCTTCCCTGGGGCACCCACTCTCCCAGGCTGAGGGCGCCTTGAGGGTCTGGGGGCGCCTTGAGCATCCTACAAGGGGTCCCCAGGGGCTTCCCCCGGCTGAGTGCGTGGGTGAAACCTGACCTTTAGGCAAACCCTAAGCAGTGAATTGTGGGGGGAGGGCCCCTCCCCCCACCGCGACTCCCGGTGTCCGTGCGCTTGCGCCAACTCACTTTTGATCATGTTGACGTCGTTGGCGCCGTCGCCGATGGCCAGCGTGATGGCCTTCTTGTAGCGCTTCACCAGGTCCACCACCATGGCCTTCTGCTTGGGCGTGACGCGGCAGCAGATGACGGCGCTGCACTCGCACGCCAGGTCCACGAAGTTGCGCTGCCGCTGCTCCTTCCGCAGCTCCAGCCGCCGCTTGCTCTGCGTCCGCAGCCGCCGCTCCTCCTCCGTCCTCGGGAACTTCAGCTTCAGGATCTTACTCCTCTTCGTCTTCTTCTCGTGCAGAATCTCATTCTGTAAAGAGAGGGAGAGAGAGATGCTCAGCACCGAGGGGCCCAGGCCCCCGGGCCCTGGCATCCTTCTCTGGTGCGAAGCAGGGAGGAGGCGGCCGAGCGGGGCACAGCCTAGTTGATGAGGAAGATTCAGACAAGTGGCCAGTGGGTCGACAGTATAGCGGGCAGGAGCTTGCGTCACATGTGGTCCAGCCAGGTTTGACCCCTGGCACTCCACGGGGGTCTCCTGAGCTCCACCAGCAGAGATCCCTGAACCCATTAGCTGGAAGCGAAGCCCTGGGTGTGGCCCAAAAGGAGAGTGAGAGAGAGATAGGGAAGAAAGAGAGTGAGAGAGAGAGAGATGGAGGGAGGTAGGAAGGGGGAGATGGAGAGAGAGAAGAGAGAGAGAGAGAGAGGAGAGGGAGGGGGAGAGAGAAAGGGAGAGGGATGGAGGGATGGAGAGAGAGGAGAGAGAGAAAGAAGAGGGGGAAAGAGAGAAGAGGGAGAGAGGGAGAGAAAAGAGAGAGAGATTCAGATATACAGAAATGAACCAGGAAGGAAGGAGATTTAAATCATTCATAGCAAAGCTAGGCATAACCTACAACTGGAATAGCACACATTATTCTTTTTTTGGAGGGGCCACACCCAGCAGTGATCAGGGTTTACTCCTAGCTCTGCACTTGTGGATCAGTCCCAATGGGCTCAGGGGACGACAGGAATGCTGGGGATGGAACCCAGGTCGGTCGTGTGCAAGGCAAGCACCCTATTGGCTATACTATTGCCCTGGCCGCTAGAGTATAATATCATGTCTGAAATTTTGGAAGTCAGCTGCCCGTTGCTGGGCTCAGAGGGTTTTTAGGGTGGGAGTCCTGTGGGATCCACCTAAAGTCAGTTCACAATGGGCTGCTTTGTTCTGCATCAGAGGCACAGACATACGATACGCACCAGCCATGAGCCCGTGATGATCAAGGCTCGGTTTCCCCCAGGCGGGAAGAAAGGTTCTTGTGCCGCAGGGAGAAACTTTGCATAGACGCCACCTCTGTTCCTCTGGTTCTCCATCCTGGTGTGAATCAGGGCACTGGGGAAGCAAATGTGAGTTCTTGAAGGACAGGAGCAGAGCCAAGCCCTGACGGACTGTGACATACTTGTGGGCACCCGGTCTCTTTAGGAAGTGGAGTGACAAATTCTCCTCCCTCCCTCCCTCCCTCCCTCCCTCCCTCCCTCCCTCCCTCCCTCCCTCCCTCCCTCCCTCCTTCCTTCCTTCCTTCCTTCCTTCCTTCCTTCCTTCCTTCCTTCCTTCCTTCCTTCCTTCCCTCCTCTCTACTTTCTTCCTCCCTTCCTCCCTTCCTCCCTCCCTCCCTTCCTCCCTCCCTCCCTCCCTCCCTCCCTCCCTCCCTCCCTCCCTCCTTCCTTCCTTCCTTCCTTCCTTCCTTCCTTCCTTCCTTCCTTCCTTTCCTTCTTTCTTTCTCTCCCTCCCTCCTTTGTGTTTTTGGTCCACACTCACTGGTACTTGGGGGCCATGCACTGCTGGGAACCCACAAGTTCACACGCCCAGCCCGCCCACCTCTCTCCAGCCCAATGATTCTATCTTTCCTCTTTCTGAGGAATCATCATGCCGTTTCCCACAGAACTGCAGCATTTTCCATTTCTACCAACAAGGGTTTCAATTTGTTCCATATCGTTCCCCACCCTTGGTACATTCTGGGTTTACTGGTTTTGTTCTTGTAATCCTAAATGAACGAGAGATGCTAGCTTTCTGAAGTTGATATTAAGGCCTGATATATGCTGATTAGCCTTTGTATACCCTCGTCAGAAGAATGCTGAAGTCCTTAACCCATTTTTTAATCCGGTGATTTACTAATCTTTTTGTTGTTACTATGATGCAAGATAATTTTTATTGAACAAAACTTGCCTGCAAAGATGTGAGAGGAGAGAAAAACAAGAAATCCATGTTCACGAGAAAACACATACTTTCCAGTAGGAGAAACAGCAAGCCAAGAGACACAGAGACAGGCAGGCGAGATAGCATGTCCCAGGGAGACTCTCTCAGCCTCAAGTAGCCCACTACAGAGGACGTTCTAGGTGTTTCAGAGGTTGCCAGAAATAGCTAACGGGAGCCGGTGGGAAATACGCTCACCAGCAATTGAGTGCAGGCGACGCATAATAAATAGTAGCGTATTGTAAACAGGGCAGAGGAAAGAGGCTCACACCACACCAAGGTCCAGCTACTTTTGTAGAATTCTCAGCACTGTGATCAACAAGTTATCGGGAAGTCCACATTTAATGCATTCATGTGCTTGGAGAACGAGTCATGGAATGTTGGAGTGGGAGGTGACCTTAGATTATCTTATCCAAGCTCTCTGTGCTATGAACAAGGAAATCGAGCTTGGGATGGGGGGTAGGGGAAGGAGAGAGGGGGGAGAGGGAGAGAGAGGGAAGAGAGAGGGGAGAGAGGGGGAAGGAGGGGGTTAAAGGGGGAGAGAGAGAGAAAGAGAGAGAATGAATGTGATTTGCCTGGAGCAAGCTGACAGTGGGATGGAGACTCAGGCTCTCAGCTCTGTCCGCTCTCATGATACACACAGACCCATTATTCTTCCTCCTGAGGAGCAGGTTTCTCCACCTCGGCCAGGTTGCTCTTTGACGAGTGTGCCTGGCTCTGGCATTGTAGGATCTTTCCCCACTGGCACCTGTAGTACCACTACCTGCACCGCCGCCCACCTCCCCCTGGACCACCACGCTGTCTCTAGACTTTGCCAGTGTCCCTGAAGGCTCAACTCGATCTCACTGAGAACCACTGCACTCGGGAGCCAGTTTCTACCATTATTATTCCACATGCAGTCTCTTTTTTTACAAGTTGAAAACAAGGCGTGACCTCAGGGTAAACAAGAAGGAGAGAAATGATAGCTTTCTACTCAAGGAGTTTTATAGAAACAGTCTGCAGAAATCTCCTAGAAAGCTGAATTAAGTAAACTCAGCTGGGAGCAGCTACATAAACTTGAGCTACTTGCACAAGTTTTATCTTCTCATTTAGCTCATTCCTGACTCGGAACCCTTTCAAGAGAGAAACTAGAAATCTATTAAGGTCTTGGACAGAAGAGAAATAAAGCCATGTGGTGATTAATCAAGTCATTTGAAGCCATGACACATCTTAAGTTGACTTTTTTTTTTCTTTTTGGGTTACACCTGGCGATGCTCAGGGGTTACTCCTGGCTCTGCACTCAGGAATAACTCCTGGCAGTGCTCAGAGGGCCATATGGGATGCTGGGAATTGAACGCGGGTCGGCCACGTGCAAGGCAAATGCCCTACCCGCTGTACTGTTGCTCCAGCCCCTTAAGTTGACATTTTAGTACTTATCTGCTTATTGCAATTTTTTAAAACCCGAGAGCACCAAGACGTATGCTTTACACACTGCTGTTCCTGCAGAGATGATCGGACGTGGTTAGGCTCCTGATTTTGTCTAATTTAGCAGAGTGCTCAAGACTCCAGAAAGACTCACAAAAGCTCAAGTGTCATCATTAGAAAGAAGATGCAGAAGCCCCATCTCCTCCCTCCCCAGATGATATGCCAGGGTGTCCCCCTAGCAGCTAAACCTGGCCTCCGGACAGCCTGAGGGAGTGGCCACAGGTTCAGGCTTGAGGAATAAACAGAACAAGCCACATACAAGCAGGACCCTTGTCCTCCTCACCAAGATGGGGCATTCTGCTCCACACCCCAGCTCTGCTCCACTCCGATTCAGGGATGGAGAGTGTTGCAGGCTCCGTGCTGAGGGTTCACTCCGGGAGGGGCTCAGAGAACTATCTGGAATGCCAGGGATGGAGTCTGCGCTGGCAGGCGCCTTACCTCCTATACTACTTCTCTGGACCCCTCTTTTTTTTTTTTTGGCTTTTTGGGTCACACCTGGCGATGCATAGGGGTTACTCCTGGCTCTGCACTCAGGAATTACCCCTGGCGGTGCTCAGGGGACCATATGGGATGCTGGGATTCGAACTCGGGTTGGCCGCGTGCAAGGCAAACGCCCTGCCCACTGTGCTATCGCTCCAGCCCTGGACCCCTCTTTCTAAAAGTAAAATTCCTAGGAAAGGCACCCCATGAAGGAAATTCCTATTCATCCTTTACAGAGGTCTCAAGCTACTGCTCTCTCTGTGTGGCCCTGTGGGGAACAGAGACGCACCCTGAAAAGGCAAAGAGTAACCCCAGTTTCCAATAGGGTCAAGCTGAACCCAGCACTTAGCGCGGCCTGTCATTCTCTCATTTAATTTCCACTCATAGGAACTTTGGCAAGTGACAGGCAGCACCGAGGTGACTCCTTTTCTCTGCTGACACAGGGTCTTGCATTTGTAAGTGCGAGAAGTCTCACCGGAAGCCCCCAACTCACTTTATGTCTTCCCCGTAGCAGATGGTGGTGTCTTCGTTCAAGAGCTCACAAGCAAATCCTATATTCTCAGCAGTTTCTATAACAGAAACAGAAAGTTTAGTGGGTTTTCAATAGATGAACTGAAAATGACTTTGTTGACTAGTCTCTGTAGCATTCTAACCTATGCCCAGCAAATGGACAAGTCTTGGGGGGGGGACGGAAGGGACAGGGGTTCCTGCTGGATGACAGCCCCCCGAGTCACAAGACTGACCACAGTCAGGAACTTCCCACACAGAATCAGTTCTGCTCTAAGGGCGTTTCTGGAAGGAGGGGGTCAGGATGGAATGGAATAACAGAGGAGCTTTTCTTAGGCAAGTGTTTCTGTTCTAAAGAGACGGAGAGTGTCTGCACAGGAAGCTAAGTCGGAGGTCATTTTGGGCAAGGGAAACTGAGGCTGTGAATGGTTGGGAACTAACAGGCATTCTCTCCGACACCAGAAATTACCCTTCTTGTCTCCAGTAAGCACCCAGATCTTAATGTCCGCTTTTGCAAGCTTTGAAATGGTTTCTGGGACTCCATCCTGTAGCTTGTCTTCAATAGCTGTTGCCCCCAGGAGCTGGAATGCACAGTAAAGAGAAAGGAATTAGCACATAAGCCACAAAGGTCCTGCGGCATTAGCTAGCGGTAGTCTGCTAATATACAGAGAATCCATTTACACTCCACTTGGTGTTCTACCAGGGCTCATGACTGGCATTAACAGCAAAGGCCGCCGTGTTGCATGTTCAGTGTAAACCGAAAGAGCCGACAGCTTTCTTCTTAACACGTTGATGCCACTGCTGCATCCGTGTTAATTAAACCACATCCAAGTGTAAACCCCTGGTGGTACTTGCCAGATTAATGTACTGCAGCAACTTACCAAGACAAAAATGCAAGTACAAAATCAAGGACGCTGCAAAGACTCTGTTGTATATGTTGCTTTATCTTATTTTGGTTTTGGGGCCACACCTGGCTGTGCCTGGAGGTTGTGTGGTCAGGAGTGACTCCTGGTTGGTGCCAGAGAGGCCCTTTCCAGTGCTGGGGATCGAATCAGGGTGAGCCGCATGCAAGGCACGCATCTTAACTCTTCATCTCTCTTTAGCCCTATATGCTACTTTATAAGGATAGAAGCAAATCCAGCTTATGAAAGGTCAGACCAACTATTTACTGAACATTCCCCATTTAATTTAACTCTATAAACAGTAAGTACATAACTTTTAGAAAATGCTGTTTACTGGGGGCTGGAGAAATAGACAGCAGGTAGGGCATTTGCCTTGCACACTGCTGACATGGGTTCGATTCCCGCATACCATATGGTCCCCTGAGCACTGCCAGGAGTAATTCCTGAGTGCATGAGCCAGGAGTAACCCCTGTGCATCGCTGGGTGTGGTCCCAAAAAGCAAAATAATAATTATAAAATTAAAAAAAAAGGAAAATGCTGTTTACAAATGGTACGTCTCTTGTTATTAGAGTTTTCAAACTATGGCCTGAGTAATTCTCACCATGCTTATAAGCATACGCTGGTTTGTTACTGTATAAAAATCACAATGAATTTTAATAAGCAATATAAAAATAGCAGCATCAGACGAGCGTCTCTTAGAATGTTTCCCATCTTTGTGTACCTCATAATGGCAGCTTCCATTCTGCTTTCTGAACAAAGGAAATTCAAATGACCTCGACTCTCTGTGCCAATTCCGAGTGCCAAAGTTAAGATTATTTTTTTTTTTTTTGCTTTTTGGGTCACACCCAGCAACACATGGGGGTTATTCCTGGCTCTGCACTCAGGAATTACCCCTGGCGGTGCTCAGGAGACCATGTGGGATGCTGGGAATCGAACCCGGGTCGGCCGCGTGTAAGGCAAACGCCCTACCCGCTGTGCTATTGCACCAGCCCCAGTTAAGATGATCTTTCGGGCAAAACTGTTACAGAACGTAACGAAGCTTCCGATTCTCTTCAGACAAGCAAGGAGACAGCAGTGAAAGTGAAGACTCACTATTAAGTCCTTCTCAATCTCCTCGTACACTCGATCCAGAGCCTCATCGCGGTTCATGGTGGCCACACTGGCAGCCATGAACTTTTTATTCCATTCTTCATATTCCTTCTCTTCTATTTCCTTGTAGCAAAGGCACAGCGTTCTCAAAGTCTCACTGGCAAAGACCTGATTTAAAAGACACAGCATCCACATAAAGAGTTAATTTTACTGGACTCCAGATGTCCTCTTACTATCAGACAATAGACACTGAAAGATGATGGATTGGGGACAATTTTATTTTGTTTGGCTAAGTGTTCTCTGTCTCCTATGGCCATACCGGTGCCTGCCATATGAAAGGGGAAACACACTTTTCATTCTAAATCAAATTTCTAGAATGAGGAAAGCCCTTTTTTTCCATAATGACTAAGGAAACAACGGAAGGAGGAGCTGCAAGGTGGCAGGGGTGACAACGTTGGAAGTTGCTCTCACAGACTGTCTTACAAGCCCCTTGAACCAGGAACTCTCAGCCAACCGTTCACTGTCACTGTCATCCCGTTGCTTATCGATTTGTTCGATCGGGCACCAGTAACGTCTCTCATTGTGAGACTTATTGTTACTGTGTTTGGCATATCCAATACGCCTGGGTAGCTTGCCAGGCTCTGCCATGTGGGCGAGATACTCTCGGTAGCTTGCTGGGCTCCCCGAGAGGGGCGGAGGAATCAAACACGGGTCGGCCGCGTGAAAGGCGAATGCCCTTCCGCTGTTGGGCATTGGTGGTTCAGTGGTAGAATTCTCGCCTGCCACACGGGAGGCCCGGGTTCGATTCCCGGCCAATGCAACAGAAACCAGCCAACCATTATTCCCTCAAAACAAATTCTGAAATCCATGAATTACTAGTAAAGAAATATTTTAATTAAAAAGACGATTTGAACAACTGAATCATAGTGACCGGGTTTAAGCCTGTGGAGCATGGTGACAGACACTGGTGCAGATAAGACCCGACCTTGCAAAGCAGCTCAGAAGCAAAGCCTGCAAGAGGGAGTGTCTGGGCAAAGCTGGCAAGAACAGGGTGCCAGCCAGCAGCGGGTGTTCGGCCTTGAGCCTCACTCGACCTCCTAGTCACATGAGCCCGAGACATGGAAACTGCTACTTACGCTTAGCAAGTTATCCTAACTGCAGCATCTAGCATCGACTGGGATTGGACCGGGGCATAGCAGAGAAGGAGCGGTGAGAGGCCAATAATGCTGAGCTTCCTGTGATTGGACTTTCTTGTAAGCCGAGACCCTCTATGAAATGTGTGTGTATTTGGCAATAAAGTGAACAGCCATCAGCTGCTCCCAGAGGGTGTTTCTCTGTGAGTCCGTCATCCTTCACCCACATCTGTCTAGACCCGGTGCGCAATGTGTCCGGGTGCTGTTGGGACAAAACTGTTCCCCAACATAAGCCATTTCGAAGAGCTTCAATAAGAACCAGGAAGGATGTTTATTACTTCCCATTCTCCTTGGCCAGCCAACATGGCGCAATGCCGTATTCCATGGAGCGTTCTGCCTGGATTTGGTTAGTCTGCCCCTGTTCACAAACTCCTGATCTGTGAGTCATGACCTCAAGTCACCGTCTCACTCAGCACTCACAGAACATATATCAGGCCTATTTCTGAAGGGCCTGGGGCTAGCCCCAAATCTCAGACCCTTACAGGAAAGAGAAGAAATACCCACCTAAATATTGATAACTATGTGAGATGCTCTCCCTTGCCTTTGTAGTAGGAACGCAATCTAGCATCTTTCCTTTTCACAGGGGTGATGAATGATCCCTCGAATCATCACCCCGGCCCCCACTCAACATGCAAAGGATTAGAACTGGAACACAGGTCTGATGGATATCACCTATGAATTTTGCTGTTGTCACTGTATAAAGCCAGAGTGACATGAGGACTGGTAACAAGGCAACTCCAAAAGAGTGAGCCTCAGCGTTCTGGAGAATCATAATGTCACCGAAACAAGCACACAGGCCCAAGATAACAAATTTGAAATAACGAAGACCAAACTCATTCTCTACCAAGGCAACAAAACTCAGTCACCCAACACAATGCTATGCCTCGCCTCATCATGAAAGAATGATTTCTGTCCTTCCCACTGGCAGTTGGTGGGGTCCTTGGGGGGGCACAGAGACAGAGATCACAGTTCAGTACGATTAAGAATCTTGCTCAAGGTCACTGGAAAAGAGAACAGCAGTTCTCTTGGGCCAGTCTGGCAGGCACCTTGTATCATCAATTTGGAAACAAAAGAGACCTCTGTGGTTTTTCCTCTAAGGGCAAGAGGAACCAGAATCCTGATTCTGGCGGGCCAGAATCAGGTCTGGTCCTGATTCCACATCTGCACTCCTTCCACACGGCAACAGCAAGGCAAAGGAAGGGGCAACAGTTCAATACGTCTTTCACGTGAGCACTCAAGAGTCCCAGAAAACACGTTAGAATCTGCAGCATAGAGAGCAGGCGTGAGACTTACATCAAGGGCTTCCTGTGTCTCTTGTTTGGTCGGGCTCATTGGATGCAGCCGTTCATAGATGACGGTGTCGGCACCTTTGCAGTACAGCCTGACGTTGCCTTCGGGGGTTCTTACTAGCAGCAAGGGGAAGAGAAGCCAACAGTAAAATTACCTTTGGTTGTTTGATAGGAAACTCTACTTATGAAGTTAATGGGAAGTGTTGCTGTACTTCTCACTCCCTGTTGTGTGAAGTCATTGCTTCTCCTGGGGCAAGGTTGCTCTCAAGAGAGCCGATATCTGTATACAGTGTGGGAGTGAAAGATGAAGGTTCCCTCGTCCAGCTCAGCTTCCCAGAGCCTTGCTTACCTTTCAGCTCATGTTTACTGATGCCCTACTGGACGCAACCTTCTATGCTTGTTAGATTCTTCCATGAAGACTTCAGAGTGTTCATACCAGTGACTTCAGCATACACATGTATAACATTTGCTGCTTCTACTGCTAACACAATTCCATATGACGACTTTCTTGGAGCAGTATCTTAATTATAGAAAGCTCCTCACAGCTAACTAAATTTTAAGTTCTCCAATGCATGATAAACCTAGACCAGGGCTCAGAACATGCAAAGCACTCAGTGAAGAGTGTCTCTTTAGAATTAAGAAGACAGGAAAAGGTGCATATTTTTATTGGCTAAAAACTCAGTTTCATTGTGGGGAAATCAAGCGGACACCACCAAACTGAGAACGTCTGGCTAGCCTCAGTGGTGAGCAGGTTTCTCAGATGTGGCACGCTGGGAAGGAGCTGGTGTCAGGTGTGTACTTTCCTGCCACACAGAGAGAATGCAAGCTTGAAGAACTGACAGTCCAAAAATGTCAACCCAATATTGAAAAATAGATAGCAGAAGACTGATATCCATGGCCAGGGAAAACAGGGGCTAGGAGGACTGGTCAATGGTTGGAATCAACCACAAGTGTGAGTGGGGCAGGGGGTAGGTAAGATAGAGAAGGGATCGGTGTGACAAGAATAGTTGGAAATGATCAAGCTGGGCAAAAACTGAGTGTTAAACTGAGCATTGAAAGTAAAGGAATATACCTGATAACCTTCCAGTATCTGTATTAGAGAGAGAGAGAGAGAGAGGGAGGGAGGGAGTGAGGGAGAGAGAAGAGGGAGAGAGAGAGATGATGGGAGGGAAAGTGGGGACACTGGTCACTGGTGCTGGGAGATGTACACTGTGGAGGGCTACATGTTGGAACACTGTATGACTGAAACCTAATCATGAACAGCTTTGTAAAGGTCTATCTCACAGTGAGTTAATTAAAAAAAAAAAAAGTCAACCCAAAAATCAAGAACAAGAAGGAGCTGGAGCAATAGCACAGCAGGTAGGGCATTTGTCTTGCACATAGCCAACCCGGGTTCGATTCCCAGAATCCCATATGGTCCCCTGGGCACTGCCAGGGGTAATTCCTGAGTGCAGAGCCAGGAGTAACCCCTGAACATCGCCAGGTGACCCAAACAGCAAAAAAAAAAAAAAAAGTAAAACAATAAAGGAGCTGTTTGAGACAACATTTGATCCAAGTAATGATCACCGCAGGCAGCTAGTGACCCTGGGCTGGGTCTTGAACCACGAAAAGAAGCAGAAGAGACAAGTCCTGTACCATCAGCACATGCTCTCTAGCCCGGACAGTAACACTGTATCCCATCAACTCTTCTCACTTGGACCAACACAGTGTGAATGAATTCTATCTGAGTGTCAGTGTCCTGTGGAAATGGCTCAGAAAAGCTTAATTTGAGTCTAACGGAAACTACGGCGAAGGCCAGCAGTTGGCTCATAACAGATGAAAATACTGGAGCTCTTCAAAAACATTCTGCAGTTTTCTGTAGGTTTGAAATTATGGCTCATCCCACACTCCACATCAGGATGCCATCACTGGTTTCACAGAGTGACATGCATCTGGACGGGGGAAATGTTTTCATTCCTCAAGACAGCCTTGCTTTTCTCGGTACTGCCCTCATCCTCTCTCCTCTGATACCACAGACGGGCAGTTGCGCTTGCAGGGGCTCTCAGAGAATATGTTTAGGTCCCCCCCCAACTGCTGCTCCTCCTCCAGGTTTCAGTGAGGGTCACCCCTTTGGCCTGCCAGATTCAGAATACACAGCCAGGATCCCTTCAGCTCATGGATATCACGCAGAAGACAGGTTTGGATAAATCAGAGGAAATATTCCCGGGGACAAGGGGTTCGATCACTGATTGCTTTCTTCTCCTGATGCTAGACACATTAACCCAGCATGCAATGGTCGGCCTGTTGTGAGATCTACCCAGCATGCACCAGGAGGCCTGATATGAGATTTACCCAGCATGCACAGGGTGACCTGGTGTGAGATTTATTCAGCACGTACAGGGCAGCCTGACATGAGTTAACTCAGCATGCACAGGGCAGCCTGTTGTGAAATTTACCCAGCATGCATGCGGAGACCCGGTGTGAGATCTACTCAGCATGCACAGGGAGGCCTGATATGAGATTTTCCCAGCATGCACGGGGTAGCCTGGTGTGAGATTTGCCCAGCATGCCCTGGGAGGTCTGGCATGAGTGATCCCAGGCTGTGGGCAACCTACCAATGATGGACATGCGCTTCCGGTCACTGTTGAAGTCTAGAAGGGCCAGCACATTGTAGGTTCTCTCCGTGCCCATCTCACTGATGGTGATGGTGTTCTGGGTCCTGGAGAGGAAGGTGAAGCCGAAATTCCTGGCAGCGTTGACCAGCGCCCCTTCGTCAGGGGAGGCAGCCTGGTAGTTGAGCTGACCTGATTCCCAAACGGGAGAGAAAACGTGAGAGGCCTGAAGGCAGGGAGGCACATATCCAGGGTGGGGCTATCTTGCCAAGTCCAACAACCACCTCCCGGAAAGCAAGCCGGTCCATCTGAGGGGAATGCCAGTATGAACACTTTTCCGACTTCAAACTTTTCTCATGACAAAGCGCATTATTAAGGGAAGGTTGGGGAAAAAGACGCGCAAAAACAAAAACAACAAGCTCATAATCACATCATCCAAAAGAAAAACACTGCCAGGCTGGATTCCTTCCTGGCCCCTTCAGAGTCCCTAGTTCACCGGAAGGAAGATCATACAGGGGTTGAGGCTCTTGCTTTCACCCCCCTGCATTGCCTGTGGTTTTCCGAGAATGGTCACAGTCTCACCTCAGTCCAGAGCCAGGAGTAGCCCCTGACCACTGTCAGGTGTGGCCTAACCCCAACAACAACAACAACGATGACAAAACCTCGAAGGAAAAAAAGTCTCTCTCTTGCTCTATACTGACTACTCGCTTCTGGACTCCTGGTGGTACCAGGGACCTGTGGAGCTGAGGGTCCCGCCCAAGACCCCCCCCCACCGATCATGCTCTCCAGCCCCTGGAATTTCACTATACACGGATAATTTTAACATTATATTTTGAGTGACGTTGAGTAACATCTTGAGAAAAGTTGCCATAGGTATCAATTCCCCCTAAGTATTATTTTCATGAATGTCAACAGTTGTTATTTTCACCTCTAGGCACTCTATTGGCAAAAAATTTTGCTCTCAGAAATAACACTGTAGTGACCAGTGTACATTTATAAAGCTTTCTTTTTTCTTACTTTATCAAGTTACCATTGGTTTACCATTTTATGGCATTTCAGGGGTTTGACCTCACATTGATCCCTCATTATTTTTTAGGCCAAAGCTGCTGCTCAGGGATTAATCCTGACTCGGTGCTCGGAGAGGAAGGGGGTGCCCCGGATTGAGCCTGGGCAGCCGTGTGCAAGGCCTGCCCACTGTCCGACTGCTCCAACCCGGCCTCACAGTTCTATAAGCACCGCTACTCACCACTCCCACAGAAGTCTTGGCGGCATCTTACTCCCCAAGAGACTCCACAATTCATCCCTCCTACCTGCACCCCCGCTGCCCTTCCCTCTGAGAACCCCCACATCTAGGAGTTGACCCCTGAGTGCTCCAGTGGCAGCTTCCTCGCTGTGAAAACAGTGAGCTGAGGGATCCTGATCACTTTTAGGTCTATTGGCACAAAGTACTCGTTTGTTTTCCAAAAAGGCTGTGTCCACTTAGCTTCCTCTTAGGAGGGTGCGCTTACTTCACCGTGGCCATATTCTAATGCTTATTTATCTATTTAATTTTGTTTTGTTTTATGTTTTTTTTTTGGCTTCTAGGGTCACACCTGGCGATGCTCAGGGGTTACTCCTAACTGCACTCAGGAATCACGTCTGGCATTGTTTGGGGGACCATATGGGGTGTGGGAGATTGAACCTGGGTCAGCCGCATGCAAGGCAAACACCTTGCCTGCTCACTATTGCTCCAGCCCCTCTACTTCATTTTGGGGCTTCCCAACTGGTGCTCAGAAGGCCCAAGGGCCCATCCCAGTGTTCGCACCTGCAGTCCAGAGCTTGGGTCCAAGGATGCGGTGCTGCTAGAACTTACCTGAACGCCCCCTGGGGGCCCCAGAGCTGCATGCAACAGTGCCTGGGACAATGTGATGCCAGGAATTGAACCTGTGTTGGCCACTTGCACATACAAGGCATGTGCTCAAACTCTTGGGCCCTCTTTTGGGTCATGTCCGATTGTTCTCAGTGCTTACTCTGTGCCCAGGGATCACTCCCAGAAGTCCCTGGGGGACCATTATGTGGTGCTGGATCAAACTAGGGTTGACACCGTGCAAGGCAATTGCCTTAACCCCTGTACTATCTCTCCAGACCTATGTTCTAATATAATTGTTGGCAGGAGGGCACATATGATGGTTCTATAGTTAGGGATCACTCCAAGTGGTGCTCAGGGGGCAACATGAGCTGCCGGGGATTGAACTCAGGTTAGACATGTGCAAGGCAAGCGCCCTGCTCATGTCCTATCTCTTCAGCCTCTCTAATATAATTTTTTAAATCTCAAAATTCACCAGTCTGTCAGTATCTTGATGTTTACAAGTGAGGCCAGGAGAGATGATTGTCTGTGGATAAGTGGCCCTGGATAAGGACCAGATCTCACAAGCTGAGCAGGAGTAGCCAGGTTTCACCTACGAAGCCCCTTGAATGATGCATCTCCCTGGTGCTGGTCCCAGCTGGGACAGGTTTTTCCCAGCATAGCAACACTTGGGGGCAACTGGAAGGAACTCCCGGGAGGCTGGGAATGTTCTGTGTGGCTTTCTAAGCATGATGAGAGAGGATTTGATGAAAATTCAGAGCTCTAGTTTGCCTGTTATGCTTCAATAAAAAGCCTTAACAAATCATCTGCCTATCCGAAATTTTCTATTTTCTGCCTCCAGCTCTTCTGCCCCAATGAAGAGAGAAACATTTCTATGGTCAGACAGTCACCGGAAAAGTCATTTAGTCGCCACCGGGTGTGACCGAAAGTTGGCCAGAATGGCTAGTCAGCCTCTGTGCGGTGTCAGGGGTGGGAGGGGTGTTCCAGCTGTTCTGCCCTTCTCCTTCCACACCGGCTCAGGAGTCTCCCCGGGGAAGGCAGCGTTAGACGCCGCCAGGTTAGTACTGAGAATGTCACAGCTTCCTCGGCTCCCTCTTTTCGCTCACCCAGAAAGTAACCCCAGGAATAAACTTACTCAATCCGGCCACTCTGCAAACACATAGAGATACACACATGTACACGCACATGCACACGCACACACGTGTGCATCCACACGCCCCAGCAGACCCAATATTTAACCAGTTCACCCAGGTGCAGTGAGAACACAGCCCCTCCCGGTCGGCCGCTGCCTTGCACTGGCTCCGCCAGGCGATGTGATTGCATCATGTGGGCAAACAGACCCACCAGAAAAGGGAACAAAATGATCCAAGGTGGTAAAGTTCCCGTGAGGGAGACAATCCTATCTGGTGCAAACATTGATATTTTTAATCATTAAATGAAAGTCCCTCCTTTGTGCCAGTGGCAGAGCCCCAGATCTACATGCACACAGAGATGGGGACCCATCAAGGCCTGGGTTCACCCTGGCGTCCTTGAAGAAAGACTGAAAAACAGTCCCTGGGGGCCACAGAGACAGCACAGAGGACAGGACATTTGTCGTGCACGCAGCCCACCTGGGTTCAGTGCCTGGCACCCCCCACGGTCCCCAGTGATCCCTGCACACTGAGGCAGGATTAAGCCTTGAGCACTGCCAGATGGGGCCCCTCCAAATGGTCCCCCAAAACCATTCTCCTCTGCTTTTTGTCGGGGTGGGGTACTGTACTGAAGGCCGTGCTCAGGGTCCCACACACGCAGAGCGTGTAGCCAACCACGGAGGCACAGCCCAGCCTTGGGAGCTTTCAGAAGAAACTGTCCCATGCACTGCACACGTGGTGAGATCGCTGCTTCCACACACGAGTGTGGTTTGTGAAGCGCAAACCCACAAAAAAGAGGTTCAACCCCCGCACCCGACTCCAAACAGCAGAAGAGCAAACAGCATGTGCAAGGCCCTGAGTTCAATCCTGGGTACCCCCTGGGCCCCTAGCCACAGGCCCCACGACACTGCAGGACGCCAGCCCCATCCCCGACACTGCGGGGGGAGCCCTGGGGTCCTCCAGCACCGGTGGGCCCAAGTAACACCAAATGGTCGGGAAATGGACAGCTGTCACCAAGAGTGGCCTCTGTACCCCCAGAGCACTGCCTGGGATTCCCCTGCCCCAAATCAACCCATCACCCCACCTAATTCTTCCTTGATCCTCTCCCCCCACCCCTCACCCCTAGAAATGCAACCATGTCCAGCATCAGTGGCTGCAGCAGACACGTGCCACAGAGTATGTTGGGAAGGACACTGTGGGCTGTCTGGCTCAGCCTGGACGAAGCTGCACGCCACACAGCCTGGGTCCAAGAGGGACCTTAACTCCAGCCTTTCCAGCTGCACAGGGTGAACTGGAGCTCGGAGGGAGGCTTCTGGTGTCACCCTTCTGCCTGTCACCCTTCTGTGCACCCTTGTGTACCCTTAAAAAGATATTGAAGCTTCTGTTAGGTTACAGCAGGAGCCAATCCGGAACAGACAGCGCCAGCAGCAAACGCCAGCCCTCCCCACCACTCCCCAGGGTGGGGCGAGAACAGGACCCCTGAGAGGAATGCTCAGTGGCTGAAGTCGGCTGGATAGTTTTCTGAATTATACCCACACACTCAAACACAAGTTCAATAATTTTATGAAGAGGCAAAACCTAAGAGAAGCCAGCTGCTTTATATAATCTCACCCTCGATCCTTATCATACAAGTAAAAGGTGTGCTCGTGGGCCAGACTGGTTTCTGTTCTGGTCCCCGGGGGTTCGGCAGCCCTGGTCTGTCCTTGTCACTCTACCACCTCAGAGCAGGAGCCTGGCCCACTCACAAATCTGCTCTTTCCTTTGTTTTTTTTTTTTTTTGATTGTTTGCTGTTAAGCACAGCGGCTGGGCATTCGCCTCTCACTCGGCCGACCCGTGTTCAATTCCTCCACCCCTCTTGGAGATCCCGGCAAGCTACCGAGAGTATCGTGCCCACACGGCAGAGCCTGGCAAGCTGCCCATGGCATATTGGATAAGCCAAAAACAGTAACAATGAGTCTCACAATGAGAGATGTTACTGGTGCCCGCTCGAACAAATCGATGAGCAACGGGATGACAGTGACAGTGACAGCGACAGTTTGTTAGGCCACACCCAGCAGTGCTCAGGGGTTACTCCTGCCTCTACACTCAGGAATCTCTCTCGGAGATGCTCGGGTACCATATGGGATGCCATCTGGGATGCAGGTGATCGAACCAGGGTCAGCTGCGTGCAAAGCACTTAGGCTTCCTGTATAGGAATGGACAGATCTGTTTTGCTGGTTCCCAGGCCAACGCACACCTTTCAGTGAAAATGGTACTTGAGCTTAGGTTTTGACTGGTCACTGTTTCAAAGCCCTAACTGATCTGAATCTGCCATATAAACCCTTATCTCTGAAGATCTTCTGTACAAAGGACTGTCCAAGTTTAAAGTCCACTTAGAATACAGATAAGGTTTGACTCTTCACGTTCAATAAATGTTAATGATAATTCAGTGGGAAGGATTTTGATTCTTCTACAATATAATTCAGGAGGTAACCGTTTCTATTTCTGGTGAGATTTCATTTACACAGTGATCATTATATCAGAAGCTATAAGTGTGGCTCAAATGTCCATTTCAGATACCAGGAATTTGTTTCAGATTTTATACCCCTCTATGCCACCCTATCCAGAAGTGCTCATAAACACTCATTGTTCAGAGTAAAAGTGACACAAACTGGTCATGCACACTACTTTATAGGACTCTGAGGTCCAAGCGTGTTAGAATGTGTGAGAAACACTCACCATTCGTCTTTTCCACCATGACCGTGTGGCAGAGGGACAGCAAGAAGAAGAACTGTCGAATTTCAGGCTCTTTCCCTGTCTGGATTTGCTCGACGAGATAATGGTCATAAAACTCAAACTTCCCGTCAGCATAGGTGTTCCAGCTAAAGTCAACTTGCTGTGATCAGCAGAGAAAGAAAACACTGATTAATAACAACCAAGGGGAGACTTAAATATAGAAACTTGTCTTGGACACAAGACGCAAACACCGTCTGAATTGCCACGAGGCTCACATCTGCTTTTAAACAAAGACACTCCATTTACAATTTATTTACTTCTGAATTGAATCCCCATAAAATACACAGTTACAAAGTTGTGCATGATTGAGCTTCAATCATATGATGTTTTAACAATGCCTTCACCAGTGCACAGTTCTCACCACCAAAGGACACTTTTTGTTTTGTCGTAAAATCTACTGCTTTAAAACAAAAGATGGTGGGTTGAATTGTGTACCCTTAAAAAGATGTTGAAGTTCTATCTTCTGCTCCCTGTGAAGGGGACCTTAATGGGAAGCAGGGTTTTTGCCAATGTAATCAATGGGACAACAGAGAATTTGGGCATTAGGGTGGATCCTGGGCTGGAGCGATAGCACAGCGGTAGGGCATTAGCCTTTCATGCGGCCGACCCATATTCGATTCCTCCGCCCCTCTCGGAGAGCTCGGCAAGCTACTGAGAATATCGCACCCATATGGCAGAGCCTGGCAAGCTACCCAAGGCATATTCGATATGCCGAAAAATAGTAACAATAAGTCTCACAATGAGAGACGTTACTGGTGCCCGCTCGAACAAATCGATGAATAATGGGGTGACAGTGACAGGGTGGATCATATGCTGATGACTGGATTCTTTATAAGAAGCAGGAAGTTCAGACCCACAGAATGGCAGAAGTGGGAGATGGAAACAGAGCACTGTATTTGCAAACTAAGGAGAAGCAAGAATAGTGGCCACCTCCAAAGGCTGGGAAGAGAAGATGAAGGTTCTTCCCTACGATGCTCAGAGGGAATCTGATTCTCCTATCACCAGAATTTCAGATTCCAGATATGCAGGATACATAACCGTTGGTCTCCATTCCACGCCCCACACGCTTCTTTACGCACAGACTCACCTCTATCTTGCTATGAGCGTGCTGAGAGGCATCGCGGTGGTCTCCTGAGAAACAAACAGGACGAAACAGGCTGAGTTTCTGGCACTGGTATGATGACGAGCATCTCTGTGTGTGGACAACCCCTGAGTTCAGAATGGTTCTTACGAGGAATGGTGGGAAAGCACTCGTCTTGCAAGTGTGAGGCTGTGAGTTGGATCCCCGAGGCCCCCCTCACAGGTGCCAAAGGTGGCCCTGGCAGCTGTGCTGTTTGATACCTGTTGGCGGTGGCGGGGTGCCACACCTGAGCAGGCCATCCCTGGAGCACTACGGGGAGGTGTACATGAGCACCAGGGTTAAAGATGTGGCTGCACCATGGTGCAGCCCCCAACTGAGCATATATGGGAGCCCCACAGGCACCCGGGCCAGGAGGTGCGTGAGTTCCCCAGGATGTGCAGGTGAGCCTGTGAGCACTACAGCCAGATCCCACAAGCACTGCAGCCAGCACCCGAGTGCCCTGCTGTATGGTAGAAAATAGGGGTGGCGGAGGGGGAGCAGTTTATAGAGTGTTCAAAGTTGTACTGGGTGTGGCCCCCAAACTGTACTCCCACAAAGACATTAATATTAATACCGTAGTCAAGTATGAGTTTGGGGGGAGTTGGGGGTGGCCTACAGCCAGCGGTGCTCAGAAATTACTCCTGGCTCTGTGCTCAGGGATCACGCCGAGAAGTGCTTGAGGGGTCATGTGAGGTGCCCAGGATCGAACCTAGGTTGGCAGCAAGCAAGGAAAGCACCCTAACCCCTCTACTAGCTCTCCAGACCCCAAGTCTTCATATTTTCATAAAAATGAGGCACACCTCAAAGTAATAGAAAAACAGCACACCTCAAAGTAATAGAAAAAAAAACCCCAATCTTTTAAAAAAATGTTTGTCGTGAAATACACAGAACTTAAAAATATACCATCTGGGGGGCGGCGGGATAGTACAGCGGGAAAGGCGCTTTCCTTGTATGAGGCAGACCTTGTATGAGTCTGATATCTGGCATCCCAGATGGGCCCCCAAGTACTTCAGGAGTAATTCCTGAGCGCAGAGAGGAGTAACCCCTAGGTATCACTGGGCGTGGTCCCCAAATCCACACAACTCAACTAGTACCATCTTGTCCATTTATTTCTACGTGTAGCTCAGGGGCATCTGTCTGTTCATGCTGCCGTGGCCTCGCTGACACGCCCTTTCCATCGCTATTCCTATCTGGTTGTTCTATCGACCACAGCTTTCTGTTCCTGGCATCGTAACCCCTCAGTCCTCTTCCCCAACTCCCACCTCCACCCTTCTTCCTGTCTATGAATCCAGCACGTCAAGGCCCCAAACATTCCTCTAATGTCCATGAATGACACTGGAGGGCATGATACAATACGGCATAGGCTGATCAGATAATATCTGTCTTCTTGTGACCAGCGTACTCCCTACAGTATAATATCCTCCAGATTCACTCATGGATCACAAGGCCCTTTTTCCCCAGGCCAAATAATATTCCCTCACAGATGGAAGACTCAAGGCAAGAAAAAGTATGTGACACTTTCATTCTTTTTTTGGACATACCTGGTGATGCTCAGGGACCAGGTGGTGCTGGGGATCAAACCTGTGGCTTCTGCAGCCATCCCTCTCGGAGAGCCCAACAAGCTACCAAGAATGTGGAGCCTGGCAAGTCACCCGTGGCATACTCAATATGCCAAAAACTATAACAATGATGGTCCTCATTCCCCTGACCCTGAAAGAGCCCCCAACACGCCATCGGGCTACACTAGCACACGACAGGGACTAACAGAGACATTACTGGTACCCGCTCAAGCAAACTAATGAACAACGGGATGCCAGTTATACAGTGATACAGTGAATCGAGTCACTGTGATATAGATCCTTACAAAGCTGTTCATGATTGGATTTCTGTCATATAGTATTCTAATACCCACCCCTCCACCAGTGTACACTTCCCAGCACCAGTGTCCCCAGGTTCCCTCCCATCACCCCTGACCCCTCACCTCCCATCCCCTGCTTGCCTGTTTTTTTTCTCTCTCTCTCTCTCTCTCTCTCTCTCTCTCTCTCTCTTTCTCTCCCCCTCTCTCTCTCCACCCCCCATTTTTGGCACTGTGGTTTGCAATATTGATACTGAAAGTTTATCAAGAATATCCCTTACCTAATTTTAACCCCCAGATCTTGTCCAGTGTGATCATTCCCAGCTATTATTGTCATAGTGGTCTCTTCTCTATCTTACCTACCCTCAGTCACCAATTCTCCTAACCCCTTTACCCTGGCTATGGATATTATTCTTCTACTACATATATTTTTTATATGCCACAAATGAATGAAGTCATTCTATATCTGTTCCTTTCCCTCTGACTCATTTTACTCAGCACGATACCCTCCATGTCCATCCACTTATAGGCAAACTTCATGACTTCATTTTTCCTGACAGCTTCTGCAGCCCTTTGGGCCTGTCCTGGGTCCCACCTGTTATCTGAGCATCAGCCAGCAGGTACGAGTGCTTCTGCACTTTAGACATTGTGAATCATGCTGCCATGAACACAGGTGTCTGACTTGCTCTTCCCAGATATTCTAGAGTCTTCTGGGCACAGACTCAGATTCAGAATTATTGGATCCCACTACAAGTCTATACTTCCATTTCTTTATTTTTTTAGGGGGGGGGAAGGCAAGGAAGGTGAGGTCACACCTGGTGATGCTCAGAGGTTAGTCCTGGCTCTGCCCTCAGGAATCAGTCCTGGTGGTGCACAGGGGACCATATGGGATGCCGGTGATTGAACTAGCATTGACTGTGTGCAAGGCAAATGCCTTACCCACTGTAGTGTCACTCCAGTCCTATGTTTACATTTCTGACATCTGGTCTCTCCCAGCCTAGCATCCCCAGTACCACCACTGGCTGTCATCTGCTTCAGCACTCACCGGGGTAGAGGTGCAGCCCCCACCAGCCCCCAGAGGACCGAGCCCCCGGTCACTTACCATAGATGTGCCCATTGATGCAGCACTTCTTAAAGGTCATGATGTTCTGCGTGAGCGTGCCCGTCTTGTCCGAGAAGATGTAATGGATCTGCCCCAGCTGTTCGTTGAGGGTGGTGGTCCTGGCTTTGGCAGCCGTATCCTTCTCCGGGTAGTACATCTGCAAGTCCCAGTTAATGAAGTAACTCTGGCCGAGACGGATCACTTCCACGCTGTGAAGGGAAAGGCTGAGTTCTCCCATCTGCAAGGCCAGGGCTGGGCTGGTCCTGGCCCTGCAGAGTTAGCCTGGTGGGGTCTCCACAGCTACTTCTCAGACTGCCCAGCAGTTCTGGCTCTGCGCATAAGTGACTCTTGGTGGTGCTCAGGGGAACTACATGTGTTGCCAGGAACCCAACTGGGGCCAGCTACATGCAAGGCAATTATGTCCCTGACCTGCTGTCTGGCCTTAGACCTCCATCTCTTTGTCCCAAACTCCTCTCTCCAGCTTTAGGGAGAAGCTCATTACACTAGCTATTTGCTTTCAAAGCTCCCTATTTAGGGGGCTCCCATTCACTCTGGGGGTACACCTGGCCATGGACTTCTGTGTACTGGACACGCAGCCCTGGAGCCCAGGGGCTAGGACCCCACAGGCAGTGGTACCTCTGCGCTCTCTCATCTACTCTCTCACTCCGGGACACAAAGAATAGCTAAGTTCACCTTTGTCTCTGCTTGCTGAGGGTCTGCAGGGGGCGGAGGGTCTGCTGGTGGGCAGAGCCCCAAGAGCTCTCCCACAGGGCCTGGGTTCTGGCAAATCCCCCCTGAACTGGCACTCCACACCATGAAAAGGCAGCTTTGCCTCAAGTTCTCACAAGGCTAGAGAAAGTCTAAAATAAGACAGGCCCAAAGGATCCGTGCTGTCTTGAAAAGTGAAGGGATTACATCTCTCACTGATAAGGAAGCTGCTTACCCATCCGGCTGCTGTCAAGTGGGCAAAGGGCATCTTTATAACAAGATAAGCGGATGGGATAATAACCCGCTCTTGCCCGCGCCCACAAACATTCCAGATGCCAACTGCGCCCCTGCAGGTACCACGGGTTGTACTTCCGGGCTACCCACACTGGCTCAAGATGAAACTGCAGGGATGCAGCTCAATTGCCTCACATGTGAGGTTCTGGGTTCGATCCTGACCCTGCACACACGTGTTCCTGCATACACGTGCACAAGTCAAGCCACGCAAGACAGAACCTCATCACTTCTCAGGCGTGAAGGTTTCTTTCAAGTGTGTCCTGGGGTTGGTCATCCCAGACAGTATTTTTGCCTGGTGATCCTTCTGCGACCGCAGTGCTCGATCTCATGTTCACGACAAACCACACTGGGGGCCACACTCAGTGTGGTCTGGGGCCTTGCCCCATGTGCTCCTGACCACAACCACCTCCCAGGCTCTTTCTCTTTCTAGAACATTCTTCCATTCACAGTTCTATGGCACCTCTTACATTTCCTGCAGGTGGAACCTCCCTCCCTGACCCATGTAGTTGTGAAGGACGCGTCCATTCCTCCCCGGTCTTGCCACACCCCTGCCCGTTTATACTGTTGGGCCATGCACACGGTCCCGCTTTAGTCTGAGACGGGCAGACTAAAGCAAATCATGGAATCCCGGCCATCTGCCACCTCAACATGAAGCCACTTATTACTTTTTTGTTTGCATTTTATTTTGCAATATGGGGGATGGCTCCCAGGCGGGGCTTCACCCCTGTATGCCAAGTGCTCCGCCACTGAGCTGCAGCCTGACCCTTAGACTGAGTTTGTTTTGTAACACACAATTCGCTTCCAACCAAACAACCTGCACTATTCCTTTGATGACGGGAGAGCGCATCTGGGTTTTGAAAGTGGCCTCCGACAGATGGCTCCCCGGGGCGTCTGCTTCCGGTAAAAAGAACAACGGTGAGTCCATGTAATGAAATTAGGAGCGGCCCGAATGTGCATGTAATAAAATTAAAATGAACTAAACGCGCCTAATTGCAGGTGTGCACGTGAGCCCGGGCACCTCGGGGCATCACTGCTTAGAACTCAGCAGGCGCGGGCATCTCCCAGGACCACCCTAAAGGCAGCAGTCAGGGAGGCTGAGCGCTGATGTCAGACCAAGAGTAACAGGGAGCAGGTGTACGGCACAAGGTGGTTCCCATTTGTCAGTGGCATGATCCTGACTCCCCGAGCTGAGAGACTGAACCTTTGGGGGAGAAATGGGAGAGCACCAGAACGGGAGCAGTTTCCCCATCTCAGAACCCCCTGAGCATGCCAAGCAGCGGGCGAGGCTGCTGGTGAGATGGAAGACACAGAGGAGAGGAGTGGGAAGGAAAGGAAAGCCAAACAACGAGAACAGAAGCAACTGTGTTCCTATCTGTTTGGGGGCCACAGCCAGCGGTGCTCAGGGATCACCCTGGTAGGCTTGGGGCACCCAAAGGGCCTAGGAGGTGCCAGGGATTGAACCCAGGTTGGCCAGGTACAAGGCAAACACCCTAGCCACTGTGCTATCGCGGTGACCACGAGAGCAACTTTGGGGAACATTCTTCATCTTTCTCTTCTCCGAGAGTCTTTCTGAAGCTGGGGTGGAGGGTTGACTTCCCCAAGAAGGAACTTAGTCTATGAAAAACGCTAAGATACCAGGTGCGGGAGAGAGACCACAAGGGCTAGAGCACAAGTGGGGGCCCCAAGTTTGATCCCTGGCACTTGCAAGGTCTCTGAGCACCCCAAGAGCAACTCCCTAACTCCTGAGCACCACTGGGTATACCCCCCCAAAAAAAACAACAACAAATATATGAGCTGCTCTGCCTGGCCTAGCAGATACTTCAAGGCTCATTTCCTTCCCCTCTATGAGCCCCAATTCTGAAACAAAAGTCACTATCTTATCTGTGCCTTGTGACCTTTGAAACAGTCGTTGCTGGCAAAGAGGGTGCTAAGTCGGGGAAGCGTTCGGGTTCTTCCTTAAAAGCAAAGAGACCCCGAGGGAGGAAGGTCTTACCTGACGTAGAGGGAAATGGGCACCATGGTGTTCATCACAATGATGTAGCCCCAGAAGGTTAGGAATCCGCGGTAGGAGGGGGTGGCATCTTCTCCATCATAGAGGTACCAAGAGTAATTGCCAACCTGGGCTTCCCAGTAAGCATGGCCAATGGCCAGACCAGCAGAGAGCAGGAGGAGAACAACAAAGATCTAGAAGAAAGGAAGGAAATGTGTCAGGGGTTTCTGCAGATGGTCTAGAGCTCCACGCACTCCACAGAGGCTAACTGGCCCTATCCCATACTTCTCTATGTTTCGGAGCATGAGGGAGTCCATAAAAACAACACACTGTGTGCTGGAGAGAAACTACAGACCGAACATGATGACCACTTAATACCTGTTTTGCAAACCACAACACCCAAAAGGAGAGAGAGTGAAAGGGAATGTGCTTGCCACAGAGGCGGGGGTGGGTCATGGGGGTCAGACTAAGCTAACTGTCCAGGAAAAACGTTTTAAACTACAAAAAAGGATTGTGCTGTGGCTCGAACGGTCTGACTGGTTGGGTCATGGATTTCTGAGAGTGACCCTGGGGGACCGTGAAGCACTGTTTGTTGATCCACCACCCCCCATTCAAAAAAAAAAAAGATGATTTATAAAGAACTACCCCTACTGGAAGCAGACAGTAAGAAATCCAACTCGTTTGCCCTTCAGGAATGCAGCCCAAACGCTGAATGGGGGTTCCCTATCTTTCCAACTGCTGACTCTAACCATCAAAATATTCAGCCCCTCAGAGCATCTGAGAACTAAATTTCCAGTTCCTAGAAGTGCGGCCTGGACTGGAGCGATAGCACAGCAGGTAGGGCTTTTGCCTTGCACATGGCCCACCCGGGTTTGATTCCTTGGTCCCTCTCTGAGGGCCCGGCAAGCTACTGAGAGTATCCAGCCTGCATGGCAGAGCCTTGCAAGCTACCCGTGGCGTATTCGATATGCCAAAAACAATAACAACAAGTCTCACAATGGAGACTTCACTGGTGCCCACTTGAGCAAATCAATGCACAACGGGATGACAGTGCTACAGTGCAGAAGTGCAGCATCTCTGAGGAAAAAGACGGGGAATCCCAACCTTTATCCAACCGGGGGCCCCACACACTCTTGTTGCTTACAAAGGTGGAATTTCTTTGCATTGGAAAACATACAACAAAAATTCACCCCAACATAATGGCCTGGTTTCCCATCTACCAAAGCAGAAAATAAATAAATACCGTATAAACCATGTAGTTCATCAAGTAATCAATTTTTGTTCTTTTAAATCTGGTTTTCCCACTGTTCTTCATTATTTTAGTGTCACCACCTACAAACAGACAATTCAATACAGTCAATGGCTGGGAAAAATCATTTCACAAGGAAGCCAATGAAATCACTCTTCTTTTGAGTTTGATAAAGAGAAGACGGAAAAAGAATCCCCTCCTTTAAAATCAGGCCAATTTCTCAAGAAACTTTGGAAGTACCTGCAAAAATGACCACTCCATGGCAGAAATCAGTATTCCTCACCACGCAGCCACGTAACAAAATTTTATCAGCATCCAAAGGAAAACTGGATTTTCTCCAAAATAGCGTTCCTGTAAACTTATCTAGCCTGTTGTTGGGCTCTTCACATTCAATATAACCTTTGAGAAAGAGAGAGCACATGTGAAGTACTCCCCAAAATTAAGATTTGATGCTTTGAATTAATAGGGACTGAAGCAAACAACTAAGATAGAAAAACAAAGATACTTAGGCACAAACCATCAAAAGCCGCCAGTGAATTTTCTTCTTGAAGATGCTGGTGGGTGACTTCCAGGGCCATCTTGAACTTTAAATTGGTTTCCCTAAAAGGGAGAGAAAGAGAGGGAAGAGTTAAAGGGACAAAATCTAAAGGAACAAGTGACTATAAGGAAATTATACAAAGGATTAGGTATGCTTAGAAGTGAAAACTAAATATTTGCTTTTTTTTTTTAGCTCTTTATTCACCTTGAAACATCAAAGTTGAGATGAGTCAGGGATGAAAAGGGGGTAGAGGAGGGAGCTAAGTTGGTGGGTGGGGGGCAATGAGAGGGAGTATTTCATAATGATGGGGGAAATCTAGAATTCATACCCATGAGAAAAAAGATGCTTTATAGTTCAGATTGAACAACCAACTAACCACTGAATTGAATATAGAAAGAACTAGTTTCCTCAAGAGAGTTCACTAAGGAAGGTTCTGCTCAAAAGCAAGTCCCAACAGCCACTTGCTGTGACCTGGACAGTTTCTTCTTCCTGGGAAGTGCCCAGGTCACAGGGGGTTGTTGAGAAACATGTTGATGCCAGCGCTGCAATTTGTATTAATGAAGCCATGTTCAAGTGTGAGCCACCAGTGGTAAATGAACCAACAAATAAAGTTAATGCATCTTGCTCAGTATGGGTGTCTGGGAACTGGTCTGAATCAGGACCCTGGAGGATTCTGAGTGGCCCATGAGAACCGAAACCAACAGTGGCTTCCCTGGCAAAGACTCACACAACCAATTGCTTTTTTGGACTTAGATTATATTCATGGTCATCCTAAGTGTTTGTGCCCGGCCCAGACATTTGCAGAAGCCTCTGAGACTTATTCTCTTTTACCTTCCCTGAAGGCAGGTTGGAGATGAATTAAGAAAGGAGACAAGTATGGCTGCTAGTAACGACCAGGGAGGGTGAGAAGCAGGATGAGATCCAGGGGATTCTTATGGATCGTGTACACTTCCAGTGCAACCAATGCACCTACCCAGTGAGCTTAAAATTAGGCCCCTGGAGGGGCTGGAGGATTCCTCGAAGCTTGGAACAGGTGCTCTACTAGGGAGCCCCAAGTTCAAGCCTTGTGCCTCATCCCCCACCCCCAGCACAGCCAGGAGCAAATGCTCATACTGTACCTAGTGGCCCCCAAGTAAGCACTCATTCCATTCAAGGAAACAGACCCATAGGGAGGCTCTTACCCGTCCAGCTCGGCCGTTTCTACATAGCAGAGGCTGCTGGGCTCGGAACTGGACAGCAGCAGGATGTCGGCCTGTTGGGAACAAACCAGAGCACACTCGGCAAAGACTCAGGGTGGTGAGGAGGGGAGAGTGGGAGGGGGCCCGAGAGAGGGGGAGGGGCACTGGATCACTTACGGGAATAGAGTCATTTTTCTTCAGACGAATCACGTCTCCCACTCGAATCTCTTTCCACTTGGCAGTTTTGAATCTGGGGGTTAAGAAGCGTGAGAGTGAAGTGACTGGGAAGGGTCGCAGTCACTCTCTCCAGAAGCCAGGGTTTCTGGGGAAACACGTGCCACACGGAGAGGGTGTCTGCTGGCCTCAGGAGGGTGAGCACGCCCTGAATGCTGGCAAAAGCCTCGGGGGCGGGGGGGAGCATCCGTGAGGACAGCACCTACACCCAACTGTCCTGGCCCTCTCGGTCCTGCCCGGACCATGGGCATGGGAAGCCCCCTGGTGCGCGTGGATCCCGGGCATCCCTCATTCCTCTTCTTTCCACTCGGTTCCCTGTCACCTGCTCTGTACTGGTCCGAGCCCAGGAGCACCCGAGGGCTCCAGCACCCACAAGAGAGCCTTAGAGCCTGCCCCTTCCTCTTAAGTCCAGCGATGCTCAGGGTTTACTCTGTGTTTTTGGTCCTGAGCTCAGGGATCATTCCTGGCATGCTCAGGAGACCATAAGGGATGTCAGGTTTTGAACCCCGGGTTAGCTGCATGCAGGCCAAATGCCCTACCCACTGCCCTATCCCTCCAGCCCCACTGACTCAAAATTCCTCCTACAAAGGACACATCACTTTTCTGCTCTATGACTTTTTCAATAGTGCTGATCAAATATAACAGTATCACTGTCTTCCACATCACACAACAGGGGACACAACCATTTCAGTCCTGAACAAGGATCTTTGGGATTTGGGATGCTTTTTTAAATTAATATTATTATTTTTGGGTCACACCTGGCAATGGTCAGGGGTTACTCTCTCAGGAATTACTGCACTCAGTAATTACTCCTGGCGGTGCTCAGGGGACCGTGTGGGATGCTGGGAATCGAACCTGGGTCGGCCGCATGCAAGGCAAATGCCCTACCTGCCATGCTATCACACCAGCCCTGATTTGGGATGCTTTTTAAAGGCTTTTCACATGCAGGAAAGATATCCTGAAGCTATGATGAAACTGCTGCCATCGCTAGAACACTTTCCTTGGTTTTCTTGGGGGTCACACTGGAGGTACTCAGGGGTGACCCTTGTGGGAGCTCCGTGCCGGGTGAGGATCCCTTTCCTGTGAAGTGGCTGATGCACTCTGAGACCTGCAAGTGCATCTAAGCAGGTTTCTACAGATGCTCGACACGGGCCCTCCTGCAGCGAAGACCTCCAGGAACCACAGCCCCGTACCTGCCATCCTTAATGACCTCGCATGTCATGTTGTTGATTTTCTTATCCATCTTATGGCGAGCCTGCAGGGGAGAGATGGGGAAAGGCTCCATCCACGACCTTGGGATGGACAGCAGGGGGGGGCCACAGGAAAGGTGCCTCAGAGCTCAGCGAGGGAGAGGCTGCAGCGGAAATCTCCACTCACCACGTCATCCATCAGGTCTTTGACGGCCGTGACGCCCAGCACCACCAACAGGGGCACCAGGGTGGTGTACCAGGCCAGGGTGGTGATTTGAGGGATGGCCTGGAAGAAAGAAAAAGGCCAATATGTGTGTCCGGGAAGTCGCAGCAGATGCTGGCATAGTCTAATCTGAACCCCATCGTTTCGCTCTAAACTGGCTGAGTCTAACCTGGTTCTATCACCTCTTTCTAAGCTGGCTGGTTCTAATCTGGTCCCCGTCACCCGCTGTGCCCATCTCTGGCAGGAGGAAGAATCTGGAGTATCCGGCCCAGCTCATTTAGCAGCCCCGGCTCTGGGAGAAACGGAGCTCGGAGGTGACAAGCCCCTGCCCATGTCTCATGAAGTCACCTTCACGGGACACCCAGGAAGCTTTGCATCATGACACCCAGATCTCTGTGCACAGGCTCATTAGCAAGGGGGACAGCAGTAGGAGGTGCGGGGTGAGACAGTGCTTCAACCTCAGGGCAGAGCAAACTCTAAACTGGGGGTCACTGAGACCCAATGGGAGAGGTCGAGGGAGCAGCCGAGGTGGTGGCCTCGAAAGCCTGTGACGAGGCAGGACCTCGAGAAAAAGGTGCTTCCTGTACAGTTATCACTATCGCCCCAGCCCTGGAGGAGGCGGGCCTTGTGCAGGAAGGCCCGCCTCCATCCACACGGCCTCTGACTTGGCACAGAAGGTGGGGAAGCAAGTTTAGTGGCAGCCTCTTGTAACCATCATATTTTAGACCCCTGGACTGTGGAACATAGTCGCTAAAATGGTAGGATATTACATGAGCAACCTAGACCCAAGGGCTGCCCAGCGCTGCCACAGAGGGACAGGGAGCAGACATGCCAACTCGCCCTGCGTCCCTGCAGAGAGAGGTTATGGCCACTGGAACCTTCCAGAGCACCAGTCTGAAGTGTGGCGACAAAGCAAGCAAATGGTTGGCGCCAGGCTGGCTGCTGAGGCTTCTTCTTGACTGTGGCACCTTCGCAGGAGGTAATGGGGGTGGCTAGGCCCCCCCTCGAACTGTCGACAGGTAGAAATACCCTATTTTTCCCTGCTAGAAGGAAGTCAGGAAGTCAGCTGTACAATTTGAATCATTATCTCCACCCAGGCCTGCTCAAAGGTCCCTGCTGATAACTGTGGGACTGTCCTGGACGGTGGGTCAGCCGGACTTTAGAAAGTCCTGGATCGCTTCCGAACCCATTTCTCGTAGCTTCACTCCCCACGCAGACTCACGTGCTACCCGTTCCCGAGTACCAGTGGCTGAGACTGTTTTCAAACTCCAGGGCTTGATGTGGAGATAAAACCCAGGGGCTTGGAGATCCGCGGAAACCCACACAGCTGATGGTAGAGACTGCCCTTGGGTGGTCCCACAACCCCCGATTTTATGAATAGCCCATAAATAGATACAGTGATAAGGAAAATGACTCTGGATAAGCAACTTATTCACCAGAATTAAGGAGAGGGGAAAAAAAACCACTCAGACAAAAACAGGTCTTTCCCAGCTCACAAAAATATCTTATTTAGGTAGATGACAGTCAATAATATTCTTTTTTTTTTTTTTTTTGCTTCTTGGGTCACACCCAGCGATGTACAGAGGTTACTTCTAGCTCATGCACTATGGAATTACTCCTGGCAGTGCTCAGGGGACCATATGGGATGCTGGGAATCGAACCCGGGTCAGCTGCCTTCAAGGCAAACGCCCTCCCACTGTGCTATTGCTCCAGCCCCCATCAATAATATTCTTGAGGAAATGAGATCTCTAATTAAGAAAGGGTATAAAAACAGGTTCGATTTTGGGGGAACAAACCATTTCACAAAACGAAGAAGACCTTCATTTCAGTCATGTCAGGGAAATCACTTTTAACACTCACCTCAGAATGAAAACGTTTTGAAAATGCAAACTGACACTCCTGTCCCCCATTTGCACCTAGCCCCCATCCACTGCACACGGTCCCAACTGGGTCTGAGTCTGAGGCACTGCTCCTTGGGGGCAGAAACCCCCCCCCCCCCTTACTAGAAACATTTCACCTGAGAAGCCTTCGAAATTAAAACGTTAGTGAGTCACCACAATTGGAAACAGATTTAAGATATCAAAGGGCATTTACCTGTAAGATAAGAAGGACCAGGAAATAGAAATTAGCTGCCCTCTTAAACTGCTCGAACAAATTCATCGGTAGAAAGGTAAAGACATTATACTTGTAGGTTTTAATCGCGTTATCCTGTGGGGCAAAAACACAAAAGTCATCAAAGCCACACCTGTCTTAGGAGCAGACAGCCGCCGTGACGGTGTCAGAGACGGATCCCTCAGCCATCGAGGCTGTTGATAGCAGAGCTGGTGGCAACATATCCCTTCAGAGGGTTTGTGGCAAACCTGACTTGACCAAATGGATCCTTCCTTTGGATTCCTTCACCCAGAAACCTGCCTCTTCGGTAATGGGGCAAAGGCAGACATCAACACGGGCAGGCAAAGTCAGGAACGCTTCCCGGCTTGGTTTTTGTTTTTACAGTTTCACTGATCAAGCAGGGCCTTACCCAGGCGAGCCACACGCTCTACCCCCAAGCCACAGCTCAGGCCCGGGGCCCAGCGCCCAGGAATGTTCTTAGTAAAGGAGGGATGGTGGCTATTATGTACAAAAGGGCAATTTCACTCTCTGAACTGTGGGCCCCAGAAGAGAAGCGTGGGAGTGCCCTCTCACTTGCAAAGAGGGTTCTGGCTGATGTCACCGAGTTAAACTGGTGTCCTGCTGGATTAAGGGGGAAAGACAGTACAGTGGGTAGGGCACTGGCCTTGCATGCGACTGACCCAGGTTCTATATCTGGGATCCCAGAGGGTCTGCCAGGAGTAATTCCTGAGCGCAGAGCCAGGAGTAAACCCTGAGCATCGCTGGGTGAGGTTTAGAAACTGGCGGAGGGCGGGTGTGGGAGAGGACGAATAAATGGTGGGGAGGTGACCACGGTCTGCTTCCTGAGGAGAAGAGGAAGTCTGGTGGGACACAGGAAGGAAGGGGATGAGATGCTTGGCTGGGGCAGAGGTAGGGACGTGTTTACTCAGCAGGTGTGACAAGGACAGTTGGTGTCACCCAAAGGCTAGAGAGAGGTTTGGAATCAACTTGTTCAGACTCTCTTCAGATGGAACCAACCTGCTGACCTGAACTCTAGGAGAATAAATGTCTGTGCCTGACACCACTGTGTTCATGGTCTCCTGTTCATGGGGACAACTGCCAGCCTGCGGGTGGCATTTGAGTCACACTTCACAGGTTCTTAAACGGACTTCAAAGGTAGGAAGCTCACCTTCTTTGTTTTTTTTTTTGTTTTTGCTTTTTGAGTCACACCCGGCAGTGCACAGGGGTCACTCCTGGCTCTGCACTCAGGAATTACTCCTGGCGGTGCTCAGGGGACCGTATGGGATGCTGGGAATTGAACGAGGGTCTGCAGCGTGCAAGGCAAACGCCCTCCCCGCAGTGCTATTGCTCCAGCCCCGGAAGCTCACCTTCTTGAGGTGAACAAACCTTCAGTGTCTCTAAATCCATTATGGGCAGAGAAGTGGAAATACTTGCTAACAGTTCATTCAGATTCTGGCCTCTGGTACATTAATTGCCGGACAATACTTCACAAACATTTTTTGGGGGGGGGAGATGACACCTCATGGTGCCCAGGAATCACTCTTGGCAGTGCTCAGGAGACTAATGGGATGCCGGGGATTGACCTGGGTCAGCCACATGCAAGGCAAGCACCTTACCCCCGCTGTACTATCTTTCTGCCCCTCTTTCACAAACACTTTTTTTTTTTTTTTTTTTGCTTTTTTGGATGCTACCTGTTAATGCTCAGGGGTTTGAGACTCTGCTTCCAGGAGTAATTCCCTGAGTGGTATTCAGGGGACCATATGGGATGCCAGGGATCAAACCCAGTTTTGTTGCATACAAGGCAAAGACCCTATTATTATCTCTCCAGTGCCACAAACCTTCTAAAAGACTGTGCATACAGAGGGACACTTCTCAATTGAGACATAGTTTCACTTTCTTTCTTTCTTTCTTTCTTTCTTTCTTTCTTTCTTTCTTTCTTTCTTTCTTTCTTTCTTTCTTTCTTTCTTTCTTTCTTTCTTTCTTTCTTTCTTTCTTTCTTTCTTTCTTTCTTTCTTTCTATTTGGCTTTTGGGTCACATCCAGTGATGCTCAGGGTTTACTCCTGGCTCTGCACAGAAATTATTCCTGGCGGTGCTTGGGGGACCATATGGGATACCAGGGATCAAACCCAGATTGGCTGTATGCAAGGCAAACGCCCTACCCACTGTACTATTGCTCTGGCCCCATTGTTTCATTTCTTTCATGTCATCACTTCCCAGGATATACAGGTGACAGTGTAGAGAGTCACACTGATGATCAAAGGCTCTGGGCCGGGGCTCACTCAGAAAGAAAGTGTAGCGCCCAGCTAGCAAGCAGGAAGGCAACTGGGCAAAATCAGCACCTGGCCGGGACTGAGGAGAACTTAGGGAGTCGAAACCAACTTACCGCATATTTGCTCTCCTTCAGACAGAAGAACTTGGTGTTCATAAATTGAGGTTGTTCGTGGAAGCTTCGGTCATTGGCTTTAACTTGCCAGGTACAATCTTTAAAAAAGAAGAGGGAGGGGTTAAGTTCATCAGGTGGAAAGCGAGCGTGTTGCTCTGGGTTGAACGAGGGCCTCTGGGTCCCAGACAGCGGCCGGCGGCCACCCTCCACCCCCGATTCTGACCTTCTTTGGAGACAAGCCCCTGGCAGCTGAGACGAACTGGAAGCAAGGACCTCAGCGGGGGGCCCCTGAGAGGGCCAGATGGATGCCTTTCTTTTTTGAAAAGAGGGAACTTGGGGCCGGAGCGATAGCACAGCAGGTAGGGTGTTTGCCTTGCACGCGGCCGACCCAGGTTCAATCCCCGGCATCCCATATGGTCCCCCAAGCACTGCCAGGAGTAATTCCTGAGTGCAAAGCCAGGAGTAACCCATGAGCATCGCTGGGTGTGACTCAAAAAGCAAAAAAAAAAAAAAATCAGTGAAAAGAGGGAACTTGGATACAGCACACTGAGGAAGTTGACGTGATGACCCCAGGGATAGGCGACTGTGGCAGGCTGGGAGAGGGGCCACCTCAGAGGGAGCCAGAAAACGTGCTGTCTGACCTTCTGAGCATCGGGAACAGCCTTCCTTCCCACCTGGGGGTCAGCGCCCCATAAACCTGCCTGGGGCGCCGGGAACTCATCTTCCTGTGTCCCAGACGAGGGTGCTGAGACGGGGCTCACCCCTACCTGTGCCCAGTCCCTGAACCTGGGTGGAGGCAGCTCAGCTGGGAGATGGTTGCTCCGAGCAGCCAAGGGATTTTTGCAGATCAACCGCAAAAAAAAAAAAAAAAAAGCCAATTTGGGGGCATGAGTCCTCCAGGCGGATTTTCACCCTGATCTGCTCTAAGGCAGGGTTAGAACCCGATTCACAGAGAGGTTGACACATCTATTGATGGAAACTGATCTATCTTTGCAAGGAGCCATTGTCTGGCCAGAGAAGGGGAGGGACAGTCCCCCTGCAGCACAGACCCACGACAATGCTGCGACAAGGCTGGATTAAGATAAACTCTCTGGGTCTGAGGAGTGAAGGAGGAGCAGCAGGAGCAAGTGGTGATGTGGCAGGTGGGACTGGGGTGGGGGGTGCCTCTGGGCCTTCTGAGCAGACAAACAAGCCCCCCAGTGATGCCCAGCAAGGAACGGGGCCTCCAGGAAGCAGTGGACAGCAACGGAGGGGCAGAGGCAGGAAGCAGCACGGCCTGGGCTGCCGGGGGAAGAGCTGGGGGGCACGGACAGACCCCCAGGAAGGACAAGGGTTGAGTCGGGAGCAGGGGGTTAGAGGGGCCCAGCCTGGAGCAGGGGGATGTACCCCAGCTCCAGGAAGGGGGTGTCAGGCCAAATGGCATCAGACGACCTGAGCAGCGGCAAGCAGGAGGGGGTCTGAGCTTGCAGCATGGGTGGGGGGTGGAGGGAGATGCTGGAAATGTGCCTCAGGGCTGGGGAGACACCCCCTCCCCCCGGGGCTGGAGGTGGGGTCAGGCCAGCCAAGAGGACCTAAGCGCTCTGCAAGCTACAGCTGACACCAGCATAAATCAGAGCTGCCCAACTTTACACCCGGTTAGGAAGACGGATACTGCGAAGGTGTAGGCAGAGAAAATGGGCATTCAACCCTGACCAGGCCACAGCGCTGACCATGGTCTTCCCTAGCCTAGATCCTCACGAGCATCGTCAGTTCCTCGAACCCTGTCCTTTCATCTGCTGTTCCTCTCTCACCCTCGTTATTACGGCCTCACACCGGCGGGAGGGTAGAGTCCATCCTTTTTTTTTTTTCTTTCTGCTTTTTGGGTCACACCCAATGATGCACAGGGGTTACTCCTGGCTCTGCACTCAGGAATTACTCCTGGCAGTGCTCAGGGGACCATATGAGATGCTGGGAATCAAACCCCGGTTGGCCGCGTGCAAGGCAAACGCCCTACCCGCTATGCTATGGCTCCAGCCCCAGAGTCCATTCCTTTTAGGTCTCCTAGTCACAGACTTCGTCTCAACTCATCCAAGAGTTCTCAATGGGAGCAGCACCCCGCGCCCAACGGGGCAACTTAACAAATACAGGCTGGCTACTCTTACCGCGTGAGGATGGTCACGGGCTCCCCCACGGCCACAGTGTATCTCTGCTGTTCAAATTTCCTTAGGGGAGCAACTACAATTTTGTTTTTTTGCTTTTTGGGTCACACCCAGCGATGCTCAGGGGTTACTCCTGGCTCATGCACTCAGGAATTACTCCTGGCGGTGCTTGGGGGACCATATGGGATTCTGGGAATCAAACCTGGGTCGGCCACGTGCAAGGCAAACACCCTCCCCGCTGTGTTATCGCCCCGGCCCACAACTACAGTTTTATTTAATTATTTTGTTTGGGGGCTACACCTAGTGGTGCTCAGGGCTTCCACGTGGGAGGCTGGGATCGAACCCCGGGTGAGCCGCAAGCAAGATCCTGGCTGAGGCCTTGGGCTGCACCCCTGGTACCACATGCCCCTTCCAACAGCTACTCTGTATAGCCCGGAGGGTCCCAGGGTCCCAGCTCAGAGAGGCACCATCCGCCACACAGGGCTGAGTGCAGAGGGGCAGGAGAGAAGGGGCAGCTACGATAAAATGGAAGTGAGAGGCGCCTGCGGGCATGGGCACCCTGGTATGACCCACTGCAGAGCCCAGAGAGACAGAGCAGCAGGTGTTTTGTTTTTAATTATAGTGTTTTATTTGGAGGTTTTGAAGGGAAGGAGGGAAAGTGAGCACGAGAGTGGAGAGTATCGTGCTCAAGAGAGAACCTGGGCTCCCCCCGGGGCGGAGAGCACCCCTACACGCACCCCAGCACTAGACACGAAAGTCTACATCTCAAGAGGGGGAGTGACCACAGCGGGGAAGCCGGCCATGGGCAGGGACGGGTCCCTGGGGACCCTGAGAAGAGTGGGTCATTGGAACCGAGGGGGACCAACACCTGCCGTCCACGGGAGACACTGGCTGGACTCTCGGCCTGGAGCTGGGAGCCCTCGGGGTCCAATGGGCTCATCCTTCCCTGTGCAGCAGGGAACTCTAAGGCTCTTTGCTGGCCACAGCAGAGTAGGAAATGGAACAGGGGGGCCTGATGCCTGGCATCACAAGCATCACAAGGAAGGAAAGAAAAAGAAATGAAATAGAAAAGTCGCAGGGAAAGGCACGGCGGGCCAAGCAGGTTGTACTTTCGGAGAAACAGGGAGATGAAGCTGCTAGGAGGGGGGCGGGGTATGCCAGGCCGTGGAGTCCACATGGAAACCACGAGCTCCCCGGGGCCTCGCCTGGGCTCCCTGCTGGCGGCCTGCTGATCAGGGATCCCTGACAAGTTTCCTACGGAGACCCTCAACCGTTATTAGTGGGGGGTGGGGGTGAGGGCTCACACATACATGTACAAAGCCAAGTTCCCATCTCTTCTCCTATTCCTGGGTACGTCTGTAAGTAACTCCTTTCACACACAACTTCTCTTTGGATTACAGACATTGGGGCTGGAGCGTTAGTGCAGGGGTCCGGGCACTTGCCTTACAGGCCGCTAACCTGGTTTAATCCCCAACACTGCATATGGTCCCATGAGCACTGCTGTGTAGAGCCCCCAGCCACCATCCCCACTGCCCACTGAAAATCATCATCATCATCATCATCATCATCACTGTATCACTGTCATCACTGTCATCCCATTGCTCATCGATTTGCTTGAGCAGGCACCAGTAACGTCTCCATTGTGAGACTTGTCATTGTTTTTGGCATATCAAATATGCCATGAGTAGCTTGCCAGGCTCTGCTGTGTGGGCCGAGATACTCTTGGTAGCTTGCCAGGATCTCTGAGAGGGATGGAGGAATCAAACTTGGGTCGGCTGCGTGCAAGGCAAACGCCCTACCCGCTGTGCTATCGCTCCAACCCAATAATAATAATAATAATAATAATAATATAGACATTAGGGACTAGGAGACAGCTCAAAGGGCTGGAGTGTGTGCCCAGCAGGCAGGAGGCTTTGAGTCTGACTGTCCGTACCACGTAGCTCTCCTAAGCACGACTGGGTATAGCCAAAGGGTACCCCGGGCACTGAACTACCAGGCCTGCATTGCCAGGCTGATTATTGTTGAGAGTCCCTGCAGCCACCTCTCTTGAAGGTATCCCGCCGCGTTTCCTCCGCCTCTCTGTTGACCCGATTCTGCTCCGGCTCCACCGCCGGCCCTGACTCGTCAAGCTCATCTTCCGTCTCGTCGTCACTGTAGGGCACCACCTCATCGTTGGGCTGGGAGTCCTCCTCAAAGGTGGTCTCTGAGTCTCTCTCTGTGCTCATGCTGCCGGCGACCGGGAACTCTCTGCACAGAAAGAAAAGCGGAGCATAGCTGTGAGGGCTCAGGCCAACTCGCCGTTCCTCTGCCTCACGGGGCGAAACGGAGCATTACAGGCCACGGAACACTTACACCAAGCTACATCTTAAAAGCGACAACGAATTTTAACAGAACACAAGTTTATGTGAGCAGTTCGGAATGAGGACCCCAAAGTTCAAATTATTTTACAACCAGAACAAAGGCATTCATCATGGATAAAATGCTCGGGCGAGAATATCTAATAAACCTAAAATATAGGGGCTGGGGATTGGTTCAATGGTAAATCCCCACTTGCCTTTGCCTATGTGAGACGCTGGGTTTGATCCCTGGCAACACACACACACATATACACGAGCACACGCGCACACTCACACACACACACACATGCATGCATGCATGCATGTACATACACCCGGGACTACAAACTTCTTTTTAAAAAAGAGATAGATAGGGGCTGGAGTGATAGCACAGCGGGTAGGGCGTTTGCCTTGTATGCAGCCGACCCGGGTTCAAATCCCAGCATCCCATATGGTCTCCTGAGCACTGCCAGGGGTGATTCCTGAGAGCATGAGCCAGGAGTGACCCCTGTGCATTGCTGGGTGTGACCCAAAAAGAAAAAAAAAGAAAAAAAGAGATAGATATCGCTTCTTGGCCTTTTGGCTAAGATCAAGTGTAAAAAAGAGATAGACAAAATTTGAGGACAGTCGTTCAAAAGGTGGCTCTTGTCTGAGTAAAACCCACTTCGGGGTCACCCTTCACGTGATGCTGGAAGAGACCCCAACACGACTGGGCCGTGCAGTAAGAACTAGCCCTCTTTCAGAAACAACTTGACAAAGTGGAAACAGAAACTTCTTACCTTTGCACACAGGTTTTAATAGGATTAAGCTTTTTGTTTAGTTTTGTTTCTTTGGGCCACACCCATGGGTGTTCATCAGGGGTAACTCCTGACTCTGTACTCCGGAATTAACTCCTGGGCAGTGCTTGGGGGCCCAGGTGGGATGTCAGGGACCAAACCCCAGTTGGCGGTGTGCACTGAGGCAAGTGCTCTACCCGCTATACTGTCGCTCTGGCCTGGATTAAGCTTCTTGCCAGGCCCGCTGGCAGAGTCCGAAAACCACTGCCCCGAGACGCCAGGTTTCGGCCGACGCTGCCACTCAGCGTCATTCTGTGCTGTTCAGGAAGCTCCATCTTTCACCTCCCTGTTACAACCAGGGCTTCTTGGGCACACTCCAAGTTCCAGTCTCTGTGTGCAAGTCACTGCATGAGGGGACTAACACAGGTCAGAAGTACAGCCGGAGTTAAATTTAGATTAGGGAAATATTTACATCAACACACCTCAAGTTAGGTGAGGACAGACATGCAGGACATTACTCACGCAGCAGCACTCTGCGTAAGCACTCCATCTGTCCCCAGAGACAGCTCACATTTATCTCACGGTAACAGCATGCCAGGCCTCGCACAAAATGCTCTCCTGACACACCAGCTCTGTGAATCTCTACTTGTGTAAAGGAATGAGAGCAATTCCCACTCTCTGGGGGAGAATGCTAACACCCCTACTGGGGTGAGACAGATAGTACGGGGGTTAAGGAGCTTGCCTTCCACACAGCTCTCCTGGCTTTGCTCCCCAGCACCACAGAGGAACTCCTGAGCACATGACCAAGAGTAAGCCCTGAGCATCACCAGGTTTGCAAATAAAAAAAGAAAAGAAAAAGGGAGCGGGGGGAAAACCCAACTCTGGGACACTGTATTGTTTGCACATCCAATATTAAAAAATCTGTAGAAAACACAACGGCTTCCCAAGGAGGCGCCTTGTAGACCCGCTGGAAGCGAGAGTTGCGGAGGAGTGCGGCTGGGTGTTCTGAGGCCGGGTGGCAAGGCTGGCGAATCAGACAGGGGAATGCTCGTGACCACAGTGTAACCCTAGGAAATGGCCAAATATTTCTGTGGGGATTTGTTCTGCTCTTATTTAAACAGTAAACCCAGAAAGAACTTGGGTGTCCAATGGCTGAGTCAACACAACCATGCATCCTTGTAGAATGAGTCTGTGTACAACAGTGTAGGCCGTGACCAGAGAGGGGTTTCCAACATCCGTGCACAGAGAGTTGAAAGGTGAGTCAACAACCCACATGTCCAGAACTGTCCTGGTTATTCGTCAGGTACATTTATCTGTCTTCCGAAATGTCAGTGGCTGCCATGCCTGACACTGAGTGACAGGGTGCGAATAAAGCACTGGATACGGCGCAGCAGGACCATACCTGTCTCACCCATGTGACACCCTGGATTCAATACTCAGCACCACAAGGATTTCAACCTCTCTCACCCCACAGAGTGTTCAATATCTGCCACTCCAGTCCCCACAGCTTCTATACACAACAAAGGCACCACAACCAAGTCTGTCTTCTTGACACCACTAACATCACTCTAACCCTAACCCTAATCCTAACCCTGACCCCAATCTTTTTTTTTTTTCTTTTTGGGTCACACCTGGTGATGCACAGGGGTTACTCCTGGCTCTGCACTCAGGAATTACTCCTGGCGGTGCTCAGGGGACCATATGGGATGCTGGGAATTGAACCCGGGTTGGCCGCATCCAAGGCAAACGCCCTACCCCCTGTGCTATCGCTCCAGCCCTCTCCTGGCCCTAATCTTAACCCAACAGTAACCCTAACTTTTAAAAATAAAATGTTTGGTTCTGTCTATAGCCTACAGTATGTACTCAATAAACACTATTAGGAACAATCATTCTCACAGTAAGGAAAATATACTTGCAGTCACAAATGCAAGGGTGAGGAAAGCCACCCCTTCTGCATTTTAATCTCCAGCATCACTTATGAAATGCATCATCCCTTCCGGGAGGTAAAATATCAGATGCTATCTCCCTCAGAGCAGCAGCGGGCTTCCTGGATATGCTCGGGCAAAAGCACACACACTTTTCATATCTTTTACTCTCTGAGCTTAACTTTGTTCATCTGTATTATTTTTCTACAAATGCAAATAATCCACAGACAGGTAAACTTTCCCCTTCTCCCAAGTAGCACGGTAGCACTATCGTCCCGTTGTTCATCACTTTGCTTGAGCAGGCACCAGTAACATCTCCATTGTGAGACTTGTTCTTACTGTTTTTGGCATATCAAATACGCCACGAGGAGCTTGCCAGGCTCTGTCATGCGGGTGGGATACTCTCGGGGGATGGAGGAATTGAACCCGGGTCGGCCACTTGCAAGGCAAATGCCCTACCCGCTGTGCTATCGCTCCAGTCCCAAGTATAAAACATAATTTTTTTCTTGGGATTTTACATGTATTATATTTTGTTAATAGAGCAGCACCTATGTTTGAGTAATATTTAAATTTAGTACACTTTAAAATGGAGCTGCTACTGGCACCCAAGTAAATTGATGAACAATGGGATGACAGTGACAGCGATACAGTGATACACTTTAAAAAACAGTTACCAGGGCAGGGGTTATACAACAGCAAGTAGAGCACTTGCCTTGCACGCAGCTGGTAGGGTTTAATCCCTAGCACGCCATGAGATCTTTTGAGTCCCCCCTCGCCCCGACAGCAAAACAATGACAAACTTTTAAAGGCAAAAAACTTCACAAGAAAATCTTTTAAAATTTTCTATTTATTTTTGGGTTTTGGGCCGCACCCAGCGATGATCAGGACTTATTCCTGGCTCAGGGATCACACCTAGGAGGTGGCACGGATTAATTGTGGGTAAACTGCATGCAAGGCAAGGGCCCTTCCTACTACCCTATCTCCCTGACCCCATGAACAAGTTTCTATTTGTTGATTTCCTCCCTGCCCATAGATTAGGACCTCGATCTGCCAGCACGGCTGCCTTTCCCTTATCTGAAAGGAAATAATGTCCCCTCCCAGAGTTGTAGGTGTTCAACAAATGAAAACCACTGATTTTTTGTTCTCAAAGATTTCTAAATCTGGAAACCCTGATGCGGAAACAACTCAAGGGTCCCATAGAGACGAGCAGATAAAGAAATTGCAGGACACAGACACGTGGATTCTGAGGGCAGGTGAACGCAGTTGGTTGCAACCTGAAGACAACTGGAGAGTGTCACGCTAGTGAAGTGAGTCAGAAAGAAAAAGACAAGTACCAGATGATCTCACTCATATGTGGAGTATAAAAAGGCAAAGCGAAGGATGATGCAATCCCCCATGGAAATAACTCTGAGATCTTCTCAACAGAACTGGGTATGGCCCTAAAAACCAAAAAAGGAAACAAAATGGAGAGAAACAAAGTTGTGTTTGGGGAAGGGTAGGGAGGTTGGGGGCATACCCAGCAGTGCCAAGAGGCTCTTCCGTGTTCAGGAATGACCTTTGGCAGTGCTCAGGGAGTCACATGTGTGGTGCCAAGGAATCGAACTGGGATCAGCAGGATGCCAGGCAAGTACTTAACCTCTGTGACCCTAGGGAGCTTTTATTGCAAGAAAACATAACTAACAAAATTTGCCACGTTTAACTATTTTAAGAGCCAAGCTCACTGGCAGTAAGTGACTTTTACAGAGACCTATTGGGAACAATCATTCATGACATCCATCTATGACTGTAAGTTAAGACTCTGACCAGTCATTTGAGGTAGAGGGAGGGAGTGAGCAAACAAAATAGACTCAGATTTAACAGCTACACACGTGTGATCCAAAGTAAGCAGAGCATTCCCTAACCAACTCAACCCCGTATCCACACAGTGCGACCTGGGGAGGTGGACTCGGAAAGTGAGGGCTGGGGTCTCCAAGCAAAATGTTCCCAAGAACACTTGGGAAGAGTTCTCTCTGTCCTTTTGGGACAACCAGAGAAAAATTAGGACAAAAGGATGGGGAGCCAGCTCAAAGGACTGGAATGCACCCCTTGCATGTAGAAGTTCTGGAAATAATCCAGATTTGGAAACCTGCTCAGGTTTTTCACTTTCTCTCCAGCATATTGCAGCCACGTGTGCACTTTTCATCTATTATGAGTGTGGACACGCAGCCCAGGCACTGAGATGTCTGGCATGTGAACAAGGTGTGAGCGCCCAGAGACAGAGCAGGGTGGTCCTTTCTGCCCAAGCACATGCCACCAATCCAGTTGCACCTCTTCATTCTCACTGGCTGCCATCCTAACCGGACCCCACTCTCTCTCTCTGAAATGTCACCAGCAAGCTCTAACTGGTCTTCCTGCAGTCAACACCCGGGAGGTAACCAAGTCGTGCCACATTCCTGCGAAGACCCATTTCGTATCTCCTGGTCTGAACTCTGCCTCCCCCCACCACATTCACCACATGAATGGCTCTTAAAATAGTTAAACTTGGCAATGTCCACCACACAGGACTCCCCTTTCCTCTGTCCTTGCGAGGACTGCAGTCGAGACAGAAGTCAACAATTATAGCCTGAGGCCAGATACAGCTGACCACTTGTTTGTTCAGTGAGCACTCCAGGCAGGCTTGGGGGACAAGGGATTATACCTGGGTTGGTCACAAACAAGGCAAATGCTCTACCCGCTGTACTATCACTCTGGCCCCATGTGTGAATAAAGTTTTATGAGAACACATTCATACTTATTCCTTTGTATATCTTCTATGGTATACTTGCACCACCTTTGTAGAAGGAAATAGTTACAAGAGATGCCACAAAGTCTCAATGTCATAAATATTTACCATCTGGCCCTTTACAGAAGGTTTATTGAGTCCCAGACTAAAGGCAGAGACAGTAAGAGGAAGCACCAAAATTGCATGGTCAAAGACTGGCAATAAAGCTGTGTGGTAGAGCATATGCCCTGTGTGCATGAGATCTTGTGTTCTATCCCTGGCTGGCACCCAAAACTCAACAAATCAACCATCCCATCACATGTCCAAACTCAAATGCCCCAAATCAGATAAAGTTCTACTGACTTCGGTAAATCAGGCCTGCGTGGGGAAATCTGACATAAATGACCGTGTGTAGTGGCTGCCCCAGAATCTAGAAATAGCGTCTCGATTGCTGCCTGTTTGTGTGATGAGAGAGGACACACAGAATCAGATGCAGGCAGAAGACACACAGAGTCAGATGCAGGCATGATAACACAGCCACGTCCCACAAAGAAGCTGTGTCCATACCCACCCTGACCAGTCCAGTGAAGCTGTCACCTCAAATGCACAGGCTCAGAATCACAGCATCGAAAGAAAGTCACTTCATATCAGAGGAAGTGGGCAAACATTTATCAGAAAGGTCTTGAAAAATTGTTTTCAGTTCAGTAACATGATGACACAACACATCCAAGTATTTTTCAGGTCAGAGGTGCTTTAGGAAATATTCTTAATAAGCTCCTGCCGAGCCTGGGAAGCAGAACCATACAAGGAAAGAACTGGGGATCAAGTTAAAACTCTGGCTTGGTGGATTATTCATAACAAGCAATACAAAATAAATTACTTAGGACTGGCTTTGGGAGCAGGCTTGGGTGGTGGTGGGAAAATTCGAAATAATGGTGGCGGGACTGGTGTTGGAATATTGAATATAATAAATTATTGTGAACAACTTTATATAAATAAAATTAAATTAAAAAAAAAAGCTGGCTCTACTCTCTCCACTACCCTACAACTCATGTAGGTTTCTAACACCCCAGAAATCTGTATTTTCCATATGTTAAAAAAAAAAAGGCTGGGGAAAGGAGAAAGTGACTTTCCAACTTTTTTAAGGATAAGTTTAGATAATAACGTTGTTAGAGGTCGAGCAATAGTGAAGAGAGCAGAGACAACACCCATGATACTGTTCCTGTACACTCCCGCTCTTGAAAGACAGAAACTTCTGAAATTCCCTGCCATACAGCGAGAGAATTGCTCTGCACCCTCTCCTCTGCCTCTGACTTAATTATCCTCAAGAAAGCAGCCTTCAGGACTGCAGAGAGAGAGAGAGAGACAGAGAGAGAGAGACAGAGACAGAGAGAGAGAGAGACAGAGAGAGAGAGAGAGAGAGAGAGAAAGAGCACAAGAGGTGAGGCACTTGCATGCATGAGGCTGTGACAGGCATGACTCGGGTTCGAATTCACAGCACCACATTTGGTCTCCTGAGCATCACCAGGGTCACTCCTAAGCCTAGAAGGCAAGAGTAGCTCCTGAGCACTGTTGGGTGTGGTCCCAAGCCCTCGTCCAACTGAAAAAGACTGAAAAAGACAGGGGCCTTCAGCCACAGACGGGTAAGGAGCTGTGGTCTGGCTATGCCATGGAATATGACTCAGCTCTGCGGAGATGGAATCCTCGCTGCTGCTGCAACTTGACTGATACTAGAGAGTCATGTTAAGTGAAGAAAGTCAGAGGGAGAAGCACAAACACAGCTGATCTCTCTCATCTGTGGTTTAGGAAGAAAGTAAATCAATGGCCAATAGCCAATGGAAGCCAGTCCTGGCACTCTGACGACAGAACTGAGGTAACCAAGGGGTCTGGGGACACACCTGCTAGCAAACTGAAAAATATATTTGAAGGTGCTTGAACTTTCAAGTGACATTAAAAAAAAATAGATGCTTTAAATTAAAATAAAGCTATAAAGAAAACATGCTGGAGAGATAGGATAGGGGTAAGGTGCTGGCCTTGCATACGGCCGATCCAGGTTTGATCCCTGGCACTGCATAAGGCCCCTTAAGCACCGCCAGGAATTATCCCTTAGTGGAGAACTAGGAGTAAGTCCTGAACACCAATGTATGTGGCTCAAAACTGAAAAGGAAGAACGGAAGAAGGAAGAAGGAAGTGACTTGATAGAGTATCAGTCAGTCTATATCCTCAAGGGGTCACATTACTGCATCTTACAAGCTTAACTTTGACAGGGCTCTCTCTCTCTCTCTCTCTCTCTCTCTCTCTCTCTCTCTCTCTTTCTCTCTCTCTCTCTCTCCCTCCCTCCCTCCTCCCACACCCCTTTCTCTCAAGCCCCCCCTGTGATAAGCAACCTCAGAAGGACATCTGTCTTCTACCATGGCCAGCGCAGTCTCCTCTGCAACTCCTATTTTATTGCACCCACAGCCACAGCAGTGACCTGGTGGCGGTGGCCTCTAGGTCTTCCTACAGGCCTTCTGACAGAATCCAGGGAGGAAAGAGGGTGGTAGGGGGCAGGGTAGGAACCCAGAGGCATCATTTCTGGTCAGAGCTCAATTGGGGGCATTTCTAACTTTCAACCGTCACGCCTCCCTTCTCTCCCACCCTGCTTCCTATCCTGGCCTCATGATCACAAACCGCAGAAGAGGAGGTCACGTGGGCTTCCAACTTGCTGCCCTGCCAACCCCTGTCTGTCATCTCCCATGCGGGCCCCGACTCCCTATGACACAAATGGATCCTAAAATTGTCTTCCCTTTGTGGGGGAGGACATGCAGAAGAAAGAGTGTCCAAAGGAAGTCCAGCAAAAGAGAAAATTACCCTCCTACCTTTGCCATAACATAAAATAGGAGAAGCAACAAGAAAAATGAGGCAAAAGGAGAAGCTACCACACACAGTTTCATTGCTGTACAAGATCGCGAGGTTCAGTTAAGGGAAAGTAGGAACAAAATCTGATCTGGGCCCGGCCACACACACACACACACACACACACACACACACACACACACACACAAGGCTGCAGAGACCAAGGTCTTACCACACACAGTTTCACTGCTGTACAAGATCGCGAGGTTCAGTTAAGGGAAAGTAGGAACAAGATCTGATCTGGGCCTGGCCACACACACACACACACACACACACACACAAGAGGCTGCAGAGACCAAGGTCTTACCACACACAGTTTCATTGCTGTACAAGATTGCGAGGTTCAGTTAAGGGAAAGTAGGAACAAAATCTGATCTGGGCCCGGCCACACACACACACACACACACACACACACACACACACACACACACACACACACAGGAGAGGCTGCAGAGGCCAAGGTCCTCATCAATGACCCTTTTGTTCTGTGATTTGATTTGTGTCCAAGGCGATCCGTGATGAGACAGGAAGTGAGGTATCCCAAACTCACTTTTGCTCATTCTCTGCCATCTTTCACACTGGTTTTCTCTGGGGGCCACACGCGGCAGTGCTGAGTGCTTACACCCGGCTCTGCACTCAGGGATCACACCTGGTGAGGATCAGGAGACTCTATGGGATAGTCACATGCAAGGCAAGCGCCCTACCCACTGCACTATCCTTCCAATCCCCAAAACAGTGAACACTGATCCTGATATAACTTACTATCTCTGCGCCTCATACCTCTGTCCTGTATATAGATTCTACATCACATGTGCTAAATGACAACACTAGCTGGCAGCACGGAAACGCCTTCCATGCTCCCACTGCCCGGCATTCAAGTCCTTGTATCATTTTCTCTCACGGGCGTGGGCTGGACATAGGGTGCTGCTACTGACCAATCCAGCAGGGCTCGGCGAATGGGGGGCCCCACCCGTGTTAGGTCACGGGAGACAGTCCCTTCCTTCCAGCCAGCCAGCTCGCTCCCCTTTCCAGCCTTGATAAAGCCGCTGCCTTGTGCAGACTCCTATGGCAAGAAACCGTGGGTGTCGGGCCGAATGCCACAGAGGAAGAGGGCACTTCAGTCTGAGCGAACTGAACTGGAAAGACCTTTCCCCATGGGCTCGGGAGAGGAGCCTCAGGGTCCAGCCCTCAGGAGACCCCTGAACCGCAGCCCTGTCCAAGAACCGGGGGATGGAGGGGGGGCGGGGACAGGCACTGAGCTGTCCGGCCCACAGAACTTCGAGACAGCAACCACTCATCGGCCTCGGGAGCTGCCTCTGGGAACGGCACGCGGGACTGGGACAGATGCGAAATATGCAGTTATCACACACGCTCGTCATCTTATGGCGAGGCGCCCAATATGGCCGGTGAAACATCCCAGGGACCCCAACAAGTACCCCCTCCCGAGGGGGTCTGGCTCCCCACCGTGGGCCGGTTTCCAGACACTCGCCGCACCCCGTCTGGAACCCGCCCAGTCCTCCAGAGAGCCGAATCCGACAAGCTGGATGACAGCTGTAATTACACACGCATCGCACGGAGCCAGAGTCATAAACCGTATCTGTGATCTAGATTAAACTTAAACTTTACACGGTCACAGGAACAACAGCGGGGCCACTCCTGGAGCCAACAGGCCGAGCTTTGCCACTTGGTCCCCGATGGCAGGGAGCGGAGAAGGCTGCAATCTATGAGGAGAAAATTCCGGGTTCCATCAGGTTGTCCTTGTGGGGACCGAGCAGCGAAGACCTCTCCCGCCCCAGCACGGATAGCTGGGCTTCTCTGGGGAACAGCTTCCCCCTCCAATTCTCAGAGGACCTTGCCCTTAGCCTCGGGGGCGGGCTGACCACTGCCCCATCCTACCTGACTTCAAGGTTGCCAGGGCGAGAGGGCAGAATCCACACACTTTAGACCTTTCAGAGAAGGACCAAGGTTATGGCTCTAATGTTCTCACTTTAGTGAATGAAACTTTTGGAAAGGGAGAGGGAGGGTGGGGTGGGTGCCACACCTAGCAGTGCTCAGGAGTGACCCTTGGCTTGGCAGTGCTGGTGGAACCATACCAGGCACCGGGGGGTTACCCCAGGTCAGTCACATGCAAGGCAAGTGCCTTTACCCCGGGACTATCTATCTCCCCAGCCCCATTCCTGGGTGACGCTTAAAGGACTTCTGGTGACGTAGTTCAATTCTGTCATGCTCTCCCTGATACAACCGAGAAGGACTCCGGTTCCTACCAGGAACCGAGTATTTTCCACACCCATGGCTTTACCCACGATTGTGGGATCGGAGGTAGGTGGCCAGTGAGCAAACCACAGTGGCGAGGCCCTGCCCAGGCTTACTCAGCACCTACTGGGCAGCCGGATGGCTTCTAGCTGGCAGCGTGGGCACAGGGCATGCTCCTACAACAGCATCAACCTCTGTCAGCTTCTATTCCCCATTCCCCCCTCCCACCCCCCATCACGAGAAACCTCATTAATACCAGAAAGACTTCAGCCAAAGATAGGGAGAATGGAGCAGTCAGAGGAACCCCTTTCTGTGACTCCAGGGGCTCCCCAATTTCGGTCATGTGTATTCCCCCCCTTTTTTATTTTTTTGCTTTTTGGGACTGGAGCGACAGCACAGTGGGTAGGGCATTTGCCTTGCATGCAGCCAACCCAGATTCAATTCCTCAGTCCCTCTCGGAGGGCCCGGCGAGCTAACGAGAGTATCCCGCCCGCATGGCAGAGCCTGGCAAGCTACCCGTGGCATATTTGATATGCCAAAAAGCAGTAACAACAAGTCTCACAATGGAGATGTTACTGGTGCCCGCTCGAGCAAATCGATGAACAACGGGACAACAGTGCTACAGTACAGTGCTTTTTGGGGTCACACCTGGCGATGCTCAGGGGTTACTCCTGGCTCTGCACTCAGGAATTACTCCCGGCAGTGCTTGGGGGACCATATGGGATGTTGGGAATCAAACCCAGGTTGGCTGTGTGCAAGGTAAACGCCCTACCCGCTGTGCTATCACTCCAGCTCCATGCGTATCCCCCTAAGCCCATCCTGCTGTGCCAGGTGCCTACAGATGGACGATGGGGTTCCAGAGGCACAAGAACGGCAGAGACTGTCAGGCAGGAGGAAGAGCTAGAGGGAAAAACCCAGTGCAAGGAGAGGTCCAGGCACCAGCCTAGCAGAGCAGCCCTGGGGTGCTGGGGTCTGAGAGGGGAGAAGGTCATCAGGACTCACCGTCCCTGGGCAGAAGGGCGTGACCAAACTGCACTCCGGGGAGCAGGTGGCAGCCCGGGGTGGCTAAAAGGACAGGAATGTGCACAGCACCGCTCTCCAGGAAGAGGGGCCGGGGGCTGTCAGAGGGTGCCGTGGACTCCAGCGTCTCACCCAGACACGAGGCACTGGGATGTGTTCCATCTGCGGCAGTAACGCTCAGACCCTGGATGTCGCCACAGCCAGAAGGATGGGGCGGACTGAGGGTGGTGGCCATGAGAAAAATGTGTTTCGCATTAGGGCTGGGTGGGGTTGCCTTCTTTTGTCTGGAAAACATTGGGGGAAAAAATAGAAAAGCCTAGAACTAGTTCCCATCAGGCAGTAATGTGAGAATTCCCAAATGTTTGCTTTGGAGACACAGCCGCCACTCACCATGTCTCTGATGACAAATACCGGGAGTTACTAGGCGAGAAGCTTCGCGGTTTCTGCGCTTCTGCCTCGCGCTCTGGTGAGGGACCATGGGCTCATGTGGACACCATCTCTGTGTCCCCGTGGGGAGGGCTTTCCCAACCGCGCGCACGCTTCGGGACTCTACAATCACGGTGATCCCACAGCTGTAGCAAAACCTCTGGGAAGTCTGATGGTTGAACCCATTTGAAAGTGGGGACAGTCTCCACCCTACGTGCTGAAGGACGCCTTCAACAGGATGGCTTTGCCGCGTGTTTATTTTGGGGGAATGCACCCACCTGTGCCACTCAGGGCTTACTCCTCTCCTAGTTCTATGCTCAGGGGTCACTCCTGGTGGTGTATTGTGGAGCCATAAGCTCTACCAGGGGTCAAACTTGGGTGGCTACATAGAAGGCAAGTGATTTAACCACTAGTACTCTCTGTCCAGGCCTTAAACAAACAAAAAAAAACTTAACATGTCAAACTCTGGAAAGACAATTTAGACTCCCTAATCAGATTCTATTAGAATTGCTTGTCTGAGTAAAAGTTTAGTGGCGGGGGCAAATAATATAAGTAAATGAGAACAGTAAATACTCAGGAAAAGATTATTCTTGCTTTCAATCAAAGAAAAGCAAAAGATAGTGTCTTATAGCCATTAACACCATCCCATGAATATACTCAATGTATATTGATTATTGATTGTTAAAGTTGACACTCTCTGTCTCTCTGTCTCTCTCTCCTCACCCTTCTCTCTCTCACACACACAAACACACCACTGCTGCTATAGGCAGTGAAGTGGACACATTCCTTATGCAAGCAATGTCATCAACACTTGACATTCTCTAGAATAACTATAGGTGCTTACAATATTTGACCCAATAATCTCAGTCAAATAAACTCTTCCAACATAACTAATTCAACAAGAAAAATAACCCTTCGCAAATTGTTCCCATTTGCTATAAAAAGTAGGACTAGAAATCACCCAAAAGTCCAGCAGGACGCACGTTTTGCAGATCACAATTTCAGTGTAGCCATCAAAAACAGCCAGAGAAACAGGAACGAAAGCGGGAAAGACAGACATGGCAGATGTGTGTGCTGTGGCCACCTCCTGCAAATCACACTCATGTCCTCTGGAAGAAGAAACCTACTCTGTGTGTGTGTGTGTGTGTGTGTGTGTGTGTGTGTGTGTGTGTCTGTGTTTCTCTTTTCAAGATAACCAATGACTGGCAGCACCTCGCTACCCTGGTACCCAAAGACTATGAAGCCTGAGCATTTATGCTGCGTCCCTTGGGTGACCCCCACAGCACTGCTCTGAATGTGCCCCTTCTCAGAGGCTCAGCCCCTTCTCTCAAATCTCACACAGAGGTTCCTACCAAGCTCACTTGCCTCCAGATGTTTTACCACTTGTCCCAGTGTTGTTGAGAAGCGGGGAAAAGCAAAGCTGCCCTGGGTTTAGGTACATGTCCACACCTCTCCTTTCCCTCTCCTTTCCTTTCTCTCCCTCCATCCCTCTCCCTCTTTCTCCCCCTCCTTTGCTCTCTCCCTTCTCCTACTGAGCCCACCTCAGCAGGCTCCCGGTGAGCTGGCTTGCTTCCTTGGGGGATTTGGGTGTAAGGCTCAGCCTTTCTTGCATAGTGACAAGAAAGTGACTATGTGCTCCTTCTCGGTGCTCTGTGACAACAGGAGTCCAGCTTCCTGACAACCATGAGAGCCACAAAACCTCATGTGACTCTGAGCCCTTCACAGCCTGATCACCTCTGACCTATGTAACGCAGGAAATCCAGCCGTGGTCTTTCCTATCCTTCTGGACTTCGTGAACAAGAACGAAGTCCTCAAGACCCCCACCAGGGAGTGGGTGCAGGGACAAAGGGATTGACAAAGTGAGTCCAGGGTATCTTTCTGCCTGGAAATAACTTTCTCCCTCTCCCACGTGCCCCTGGGGAAAATGCTGTCGGGGTCAGGTGGTACACCAGGTATAATCATCTCACAGTGCATCTCCCAGAGATGGTTCTAGACTCAAACCTGATTGGGGGACTGCCTAGGACTGACCAGCAGAGCCCCACTTCTTACCCCACCTTCAGGCACCTTGGTAGAGTCTTGGGGTCTCTGATTCCATCAGTGTATGGACGCGGGCCGTGCCAGATATTTAATCACTGTCTCCTCTGCTGTACTTAAAGCCAGCTTAGTGGACTCAACTTAGGTTACAAACTCTTCCCAGAGAGCGGAGTTCACACCTGAAGTTTTGCACCCAGAGCATGCTGCAAACACATGCTTAATATTTTATATGTTCCTTGGAAACGGGTGCGTTCAGCTTGAATGGTTGCCAGAAGTGATTCTATTTGATCCAGCTTTTCGATTTTTTTTTTTTTTGAGGGAAAGGGAATCTGGAGGTGGTTAGTTGTGGTTCTGACTCAGGGATTACCCCTGGAGGACTCAGGAGACCGTATGGGATGCTGGGGATTGAACCCCAGCCGGCCACATGTGAGGAAAGCACATTACTCGCTGCACTATATCTCCAGCTCCCAGTTTTCAGATTTCAGATGGGGCAGGACCAGAAGTGTCTAAGCTTCTACATGTCTTATGGGTGTTAAGACTTTTTATAATACTAAATTTTTTTCACCGGGGAGCCATGATTTCCAGGGTTGGTTACAATTTTTTAGGGTGCTAATCAGACATTCTATGTTCCAGACACAAAGCTAAGAACTTGACACATACCACCTTATTTCATTGCTTGAGGGTCAAATCATTATCCCTGTTCCACAGAAGAGGAAACTGACATTAAAAGAGGCTAAGTTCTTGGCCCAAGGATATACCACTGGTAACCAGGATAAAATTCCTTCGCAAAAGTCTCTACCCATAGCCACCACATTCTGAGCCTTAATTGTCTCTAATAACATGGTAGGGGAAGCTGGGGAGAGATAATTAATCCAATTTGCATCCGAGGAAACAAGTAAGCAGGAGACAGGCAGTTAAATCTATGCTGGAGCTGGAATCAGTGGGTGCTCGGCCCTCTGGCAGCCTCTGGTCTCTGCCCTGGGGTTGGCCTCTCTGAAAACCAGGAGAAAGGAGGGGCGGAGAGCAGAGGTCACCCGCAGCACGCGTGAGCTCATTCCTGCAGAATTCTTTCTTTCTTTCTTTCTTTCTTTCTTTCTTTCTTTCTTTCTTTCTTTCTTTCTTTCTTTCTTTCTTTCTTTCTTTCTTTCTCTCTTTTTTTTTTTTTTTTGCTTTTTGGGTCACACCCGACGATGCTCAGGGGTTACTCCTGGCTCTGCACTCAGAAATCACCCCTGGCGGTGCTTGGGGGACCATATGGGATGCTGGGAATCGAACCCGGGTCGGCCGCGTGCAAGGCAAACGCCCTACCCGCTATGCTATCGCTCCAGCCCCTTTCTTTCTTTCTTTCTTTCTTTCTTTCTTTCTTTCTTTCTTTCTTTCTTTCTTTCTTTCTTTCTTTCTTTCTTTCTTTCTTTCTTTCTTCCTTCCTTCCTTCCTTCCTTCCTTCCTCTCTCTCTCTTCTCTCTCTCTCTCTTTTCTTCCTTTCATTTTTTGGGTTACACCCAGCAATGCTCAGGGGTTACTTTGGCTCTGCACTCAGATATCACTCCTGGTGGTGCTTGGGGACCCTAAGGGATGCCGGGGATGGAACCCAAGTCAGCTGTGTGTGAGGCAAATGCCCTCCTGCCGTACCATTGCTCTCACCTCCCGCAGGGAAACTCCTCCACTACCACCTGGAACCCAGGCTGCTGACTTGGTAAGAAATGCCTTTGCCAAAGGGCGCGCATATGCTGCCTGAGCCCGTGTGCTGCTTGTGCCCACGTGGCCGAGCACATGTGTTGCCTGCCTCTCCCCTCTTGACATATGGACTTTCATGTTTTCCTATGTAGTGCTGGGGGGTGTGAGAGTCTCTCTCTTGAGTGCATTACTCTCTCTCACTTTTGTTCCCTCCTTTCCCTTGTGAAAACCCTTCAAGTAAAATCTTTTACTTCAAAAAAAGAAAAGAAAAAAGGCTTTGCCATCTGTCTTCTGCAAACTTTTACCCTCTCCTGCTTACCCCAGATAGCCCCTGTCCATCAATCCTGCCTCCGCAACAGAACAGGACTGGGGTTTTCCCAAAGGCATCCATCAGTAGCGCCCTGGGCAAGGGTCCCCGCCCGGCCAGTAGCTGCTGTGAGGATGATGGAGGAATAAAATTTTTCTCGCTGAAAATTAGGGCTTTGTCCAACAAGGACATAATGAGCCCTGGCTTAGCCCATGCACCCAGGGAACGACAAACGAAGTGCTGAGACGAATTTCCTGGGACGCATTTACTACAGCAATAGCCACTGGGCTCCGTCATGTCCTTGCCCGAGTGCCTAACACCCCCCAACACTGTGGGGATCTCAAAGCAGACACGACAGCAAGGGCCTCTCTGGACTGTGAGTAGGCCAGCGACCCACGGAGGCTGGACAGTTGGCAGGTGCTGACCCCTCTCCCCAGAGCATGAATCCAGTGCTCAGTCGCACACGTACACACCCCAATGGTCGGGGTCCAGAACTTCCGGTGAATGTGCAAGAGAAGGGAGTGTGGGATCCTGGTGCAGGCAGGGAAGCTCCAAGCCCCTCTCTGCCCCTTCCCAACCATCTGGCCGCTTCCAAGTCGGGGCCTTTCATTGAAACGGGTCTAGGAAATGTGTGTCTGACCCTGCGCTACAATCACTCTCTGCAAAAGGTCCTGGCACTGGCCATCTGCAGATGCCAACCACTCAACGGTGTCTGGAGGGGGACGCTACAGGGTCCCAGCAGCGCTGCTGGGACCAGATGCACCCCCTTGGGGAGAGAATGGTGACCAGGACACACCCAGAGCCCAAAGGCCAGTCAGGAGCACCTGCCACTGCCCTGGGGGTTGGAGGGGCAACACAGCCATCAGAGTTGGGGGAGGGGCTCCTCCTTCGAGAGGAATCCAGAACTGAAGCAAAACACTAAAACATTCAAAGTTCGAGTAGTTCAGTGAGTCGGGCCCTTGCCTTGCATTCGGTCAACCAGGTTTGATCCCCACATCCCAGACGGTCCTCCAAGCCCCACCAGAAGGGATCCCCGAGCACCAAGTTAGGAGTCAGCCCTGAGCACTTGTGTAGGTGTGGTCCCAAACCCAAACAAATTTATCATTGATGACTTTGTTATCCCATGAAGAGATGAAATTCTCCTCTCAGGCTGTTCTGTTTGGTTTGGTTTGCTATAGTTTATGCTCAGTTTCAATAAAACTTTAAACACTCTTTTGGGGAAGGGGTGTTGTTGGGAGTTGGGCCACACTTGGAGATGCTCGGCGCTTACTCCCGACCCTCTGCTCAGGGGTCGGGATGCAAAGCCACCTCTCGGGACCCCCCTCTCAGCAGAGCAGACTCCCCGCGCCCCCTCACTCTCCGTGGCGGCTGCAGCCTTCCTGGGGCTTCCAAAGAGTGCAACACGTGAGTTCTGACTTAGCTCCCAAGGGAAGCCAGTTTCCGCCGGAGCAAGTGCCAGGGCCTGTGTTCCGATTCCAGCCGTTATTATGGATTTTGTTCCAGGACTGTGAGCTGGACGGGGGGGGGGGGGGGCGGCTGTTGGACCATCTCCCCTGCACAGACACTCCTGGGGGGGGCGCTGCCGCCAGCTCCCCAATCCCAGGCTTTGCTGGTGCCCCGCCCCCGCCCACCCCATCACGCCGTCCATCTGCCTCTGGTTCGATTGTGTTCCTCCCAGATTCTGACACCCCAGTGCTCCTCAGAACATGGCCTTATTTGGAAGCAGGGTCGCCTCGGATATACTCAGTGAAGATGAGGTCATTCGGACGAGCCCCATCCAGCATGACTGTGTCCTTCTGAAATGCAGACATTTGGACACAGATGCGGCTGGGACGCACATCACGTGAAGACTGGAGTCGGGCTGACCCTGCCAAGGAATTCCCAGAAGCTGGGAGAGGGGGATGGCAAGGATCCTTCCTATCAGAGGGAACTAGGACCCTGTTCTGGGCCATCTGCCCTTCCCCCGCCCCAGAAGGGAGGGGCGATACTTTTCTGCCATGTGGGGCACTGAGTTTATGGTACTTACTGGCGCAGACCAGCAAACGAAGATGCTTTGGCTGCAGAGCTGTCTGTGTAGAAGGCCCTTCCCGGGTCTTAATTTCTACCAGAAAGTGTTACAGCCACACAGCATGAATTTATCTCTGTCAACACATTCAGAATTCACTTCCTTGCCCTGTGTATCTAAGAGGGAAAGCTGTGGCTAGTTCACTAACAAATTATATTAATTAAGAGGTAAATGACTGTTTCTTCCTCTCTTCTAATTTCCAGAGAGAAACATGCTATTTTCTCCTCTCCCCTCTCTCTCCCCCTCTCTCCCTCTCCCTTTCTCTTCCTCTCTCTCTATTTAATTTGGTTATAAGAGTTATTTGCAAGGAGAAAGCAGAAGAAACAACAACTGGTATTTCATGCAAATAAGGACAGGCTTCTCAAATAGAGAATGACTAATCAGACCTTGTCCAAACATCTATTCTAATTTGCATTTAAAGAGAAAACATAAGCCATAGAAGGGCCCACATTTATTAAAACATTTTCAAAGTGCTTTAAGGTTTTAAAGAAATGCCCATTCAATGTGCTTAAAAAGATACTTTCTTAAATAGCTTATATTTGGGGGGAGAGGAGAGAAGGGACACAGTGAAAGTTTTCTTATACAACCTGACAAGAAAAATACTGATTTATTCTAGAAATTATTCTGCCATGATCTTTTCTCCTCTTGGTCGATATTTGCTTCTGCTTAAAATCCCCGGGTACTTCCCTTGGGAAGAGAGCATGTGGGGATCAAGGTGTGCATTTAGTTTGCAGCATCCACCCCAGATCCACCCAGTGCCCCTCCCCCCAACCCCCCACCCCTGTCCTCTGCAAAGTGAGAACAATTCTCTTGATCACAGTTGGACTGTAATGACCAAGGAGAATGGTTTCCTCCACTCCTGTGTTGCCAGGTGCTAGTTATAACGTCTATCATCCTATGACTAACACTGATGAACGTCTGTAATAGCTAACACGTGACTGTGATTTGTGGCAGGACTCGAAGTTGAGGCAAGAAAGTCCTTTCCACAGGGAAAAAGGGCAGAGGGGCCTTGTCCCTTGAAGACTGGGAAAGAAGAAGGCTCAGGGGGAATGGCTGCGGGGGCGCTCCCCTCTCCTCTGCCTGTCCAACCTCACTCTATCTCTGTCCTCAGAGCAACCCTCTCCTGCTCTTTGTCCTAAGTCAATGCCCAGTGATCACTCTGTGTCCGGGGACTCCCCAGCCAGGAGCAAATCTGTCCCGGGCTTGATATTTTGATGTTCATCCTCCTGACTCTTAAAGCTCTTTAAAAAGGAGAGAAAGGTGGAGGGGTGTATCCTCACAGACATGCACCTTGACCTCTCTTTCTCCCTAGCTCCACCCCCTATGCCATCCGAGTGGTTCTGCTGCTTGGGGTCCCCAGCACCCCACCAAGATCACAAGACTGTGATCTTCAACGCATCTCAGCCAAGTGTGTGCAACCCCGGGTCATCACGGCAACGAATGGGGAGGAGAGAAACCACAGTGAGAACCAAGAGCACCGGGCATGAGTGAAGGCTCAACTGCCCGTGAACGGTCTGAGACGGCAGGAATAATGTGTTCACGGGGCACAGCCCAAGGAAAAAACAGCCGAAAAGCTTTAGTCATGTGGATTTGAACTTCAACTATCTGGAACTCATTAAAATCTCATCAGAGCTTGTTCTGAAAGTACACCGGGAAGACAGTTCTGGGTTACCTGCTGTCCTGGCTGCGACGGACACTGAGGTTATCGTCAGACACTCGGCAAAGCCAGTGTCTACGCCCCAGGCCCCCAGTGAGAACTTCAGGCACCAACAAGCTACTTCCAAGCCCGGCCAGCCAAGCAGGTCAGCCCCTAGACTCACCCCACATTCCTCAGGCCTCTCCCTCTCCTCCTCCTTCGTCGCAGAGAGCTAGTGAGGCTGAATTTGCACCTTAGCTTTCCGAAGCTGAAAACCATGCATAGGAGAAAAAGATGCCCTTGAGACACAGTGAACTGACTGTGTGTGTGTGTGTGTGTGTGTGTGTGTATCATGGGGTGGGTGTGTGGATCATAGGCTGCATGTGTGTACACATAAATCATGGGTGTATGTGGATCATGGGATGCACGTATGTGCGTGGATCATGGTGTGTGTGATCATGGAGGGCATGTGTATGCAAGATCACTGTGTGTGTGCATGGATCATGGGGGGGTGTGTGTGGATCATGGGGTGCATGTGTGTACACATGGGTCATGGGGTGTGTGTGTGGATCATGGGGTGCATGTATGTACATGGATCATGCTGTGTGTGCGTGTGGATCATGGGGTACATATGTGCATGGATAATGGGGCACATGTGTGCATAGGCCATGGGGTGCATATGTCTGGATCTCAGGGGATTTCCCTACTGTGGTGATCCAGTTAGCTCCCATGCTGAGATCCCCAGAGAGAAGTCACCGGAGTGAGGTTAAAATATAAAATACAACCAACATTCAGCAGAGCCCAAAATCTGGAGACTGGGGGCATGGCACGGCAGCAGAATGTGTATGTCTTGCACACGAGAGGCCCTGGGTCCGACCCCCATCCCCACAGAAACAAAACCCATCTTTCTGAAGTCTGATTCGGGGACTCAGGAAAAGGCCACTTAGGAATAGGCTGCTTAGCGCCTGAGTGCTCTTGGGGTTCCCAGTAGCACCCTGACACCTTCAGGGACAGTGCTGCCCGTTTCACCTGGAAGACAGGTGGCAGTCTGCCCCACCCACAGCTGCTCCTCCCTCCTCCCCACCCCCGACCACACACACACACACAGGGTCACACTCCCAGTGGCAACAAAGCACCTTCTTTTGCCAGTGTTGAGTCCCAGTTGACGGCTTCTCCCTTTGCAGTCAGTTGTACTGGCTGCCCAACCCCATCTCTGCATTCTGCCTGAACGGTGCTTATTTTTCTCTCTAAACAGTAATTCAAAAGATCCAGAACCAAGCCCTGTTTCTCTTATTTCCCCAGCAGAGCCCAATCAAAAACTAAGGCCTGGCTCCCGCTCGAAGACAAAGAGAAAGACAGACGGGCCGTCTCAGCTGTACCTCTCAGTGCCCGCGCGAGCCCCTGGGAAAAAGGATGAAGCTCCCTCCTGGAAAAACAAAAAGAGAATAACCTTGCAGGGCCCTGGGCAGCAGACTCTTAAATTCGTGAGAAACCCTTACCAGGGTATACGGCACCCGAGCCTCAAAGACTGCAGAGAGCACTGCCAATCGTTGGCGCTGGCACAAATGCATCCAGACGAGAGCATGGACACAGGTTTCCTCCTCCATCAACTTGGACCCTCTCACAGAAATGGTTTCAAGCCTAAATACTCAGGAACTACAGTTTTCAAGTGGAAAGCAGAGCAAGACTAAGCCTGTACACTTCACTCCAGGGAAGGCTTGCACGTACGACGCTCTTTGGAGCCAGCGTTCTTTCTGCCTTATGCACGGGGCGATCCCCGTGGTCCAGAGAGTTCCTGACACACAGTGACCCCTTCCTAAGTCACCGTCTGAACAAACGCACCTTTCACATGAAGACTCGAGCTTCAAGGCCGACCTGCTCCCAGTTCTCGGAGCTCAGAACAGGCAGGAGATCAGAACCGGGTCTTTGTCTGCAAAGTCAAATCCTGCAGTCTCTGAACCATCACATCATCCTCAGTGCCCCGCACAGGACTGCGGGGTTTCAGAGGAAGCCACTCATCCAAGACACTTTGCTAAGCATAATAATGCCACGTGTCCGTGTCTTAAGTTAAATAACACAACTAACACTCCTCTAGGCCAACTGACCATCACGAATCTACATAAATGTAGCCCTTTCTTTCCTCAAAGCCTGCATGGCAATAATCTTGTTTACGTAGGGACAATTGAAATAAACTTTGTGTCTCCATCTTTGTCATGGTATAAAGCACTGGCAACAAACTTACACTGCAATTTATATCCTAGTATGAACAAGCAAAACAAACTTGAATTTCAAGCCCAGGTTTCAGGGAAAGACACAGGTGCAAGCTGACTTTGAAGTGTCATGGGAGGAGGAGGAAATACACGGAGGTTAGATGTGGGAACGTTGGTGATGGCCAAGAACAAAGAGGGGCTCTATCTATTGTTCCTAGTTTTATGTCTTTGAAATAGTCCTCAATTAAAAAAAAAAAAGAAAAAGCAAGGAGAGTGCTCAATGGGCTGGAGTGTAGGAAGCTCTGCAGGTTTGACCCCGCCCACCCCCCCCACACACCACCTGGTCCCCCAATTACCACCAGGAACAACTCCTGGGCACTGTGACAAGAGTAGACCCGGCGCACCACCACATGTCGCCCAAAAACCCAAATAAGAAGATAAAGGTCAGGGACGGGAGTGATAGCACAGCGGGTAGGGCGTTTGCCTTGCCCACGGCCAATCCGGGTTCGAATCCCAGCATGCCATATGGTCCCCTGAGCACCGCCAGGAGTAATTCCCGAGTGTAGAACCCCCTGTGCATTGCCAGGTGTGACCCAAAAAGCAAAAAAAAAAAAAAGAAGAAGATGAAGGTCTGGAGAGATAGTACAGTGATTGGTATACTTGCCTTGCACACAACTGACTGGGGTTTGATCCCCCAGCATCCCCTATGGCCTCCCCAAGCACCGCCAGGAGTAATTCCTGAGTGCAGAGCCAGGAGTAAGTCCTGAGCGCTGCTGGATACGGCCCCAAAAACAAAACCTAAAAAAACCCCAAAAGCAAAACCAAGAAGACAAGCCGTCAAAGAAACGACGGTGAGCCTCTGCCCCACAGTGGGGGTGATGTCTGCAGCGCCCAGCAGGGCTGAGCGGACCCCCGTCCTGCAGACTCATACCCAGCCAACTTCTGGATACGGTAAAGAAGAGACTTCTCCCAGGGAACTGGGAGCCACAGTCGAACGGCAGCTGGGCACTCGCCTTGCACGCGGCCAACCCAGGTTCAATCCCAGGCGGCTCATATGGTGCTGGGAGTCCGCCAGGAGCGATCCCTGTGTGCAAAGCCCAGAATAAACCCCGAGCACCACCGGGTCCAAAATCAAAACAAACATTAAATGAGAGAAAAGTGAAGCTCAGTATTATCACTGAGGGACCATGTCACAGGAAACGGCTTCAGACTCCTGTTCCGGGTGTGGGGGGACCCTGAACCCAAAGGGACCCGAACAAGTCGCTCTCTGGGTCAAGGGGGCACCCAGACACAGTTTCCCGCACCCCCAAATCATTTTATGCTCAAATACTGCCCCCCCTTCATCATTCACATTTCCCTCCCATGGGGGAAAACAAAAAACACTGTCCCTGTGCCCGTCTGAAGGGCAAGCAGGCTGCTTTGTGCCCTGGTACAAGGCAAGGCCACACCGTTAGTGGCTGTGGGCTGAGGCGGACCAAGAGCAAACTCTCCAGCTGCCAAGGTCATCTCTGGGTGCCCGGACACGGCTCCCGGCCATGCTCCCGCCTTGTTCCTACACAGTGGCACCAAGGACGGGCTTCAGAGCTACATGTCCTGCTGTAGGGGGGGGCGGGGGGGGACCAGAACAACGCCCCCCCCAGGTCTTACAGCTGCACCTCAGTGTACCTATGTGTAGAACAGGGAAGCATGAGGGTCTTTGGGCTGCTGTCCAGGTGAAACGAACTGACCCTCGGAATCGGCCCGGACGCCGGCACGAAGGGTCAGCGTCAGCCTTTGACATTCTCAAGTGCCCGACGAAACTGACACTCGAGGAACAGCCGAGAAGTTACTACGGCCCAGGTCGGGGCTCGGATGTCCCTACACGCGCTGAATCATTGATGGCGAGGGAATACCTCTCCCGTAACAGAGAGAGATGCCCGCTCGTCCCCCTGCAGCTCACCACCGAGCCTGCAGTGGACCCACCCCTCCCTGTTGGTGTGGCGGCTTCCCGCACCAGGAAAACACAGCACGACCCCCCCACCCCCGACGCCCCTCGGTGGGCTTCCAGAGACAGGAAGCCTCCGATGGTCCCTGGAGGGACGTCGCAAAAGCCACCAGGATGTTTCGGGGAGCGAAGGTGTTATTTTTCAGAACCAGAAACTGTCTTTCTATCTGACACCTCTGTCACCATAGACGGGGCGGACCTTGCCAGCGCCCCCGGACATGCTACACCGACCCGCCAAAAATAGTCTCAGGCTGTTTATCAACAACGTGTAACTGCGTTGGAGGAGCCCGCATGGAAGGGCTTCTCCTCAGGCCCACCACTCTCTCCGGGAGTGGCCGTCTTCCAGGGCCCTCCCCAGACCACGCTTCTCAGGAGCGAAGGGCTCTCGGACCCTCCATTATAGAACCACATCAGCAGTTGGGAGGGGAGTAACTATTTCTCTTTTTTTTTTTTCTTTTTGGGTCACACCCAGTGATGCTCAGGGGTTACTCCTGGCTCTGCACTCAGGAATTACTCCTGGCGGTGCTTGGGGGACCATATGGGGTGCCGGGGATCGAACCCAGGTCGGCCACGTGCAAGGCAAACACCTTACCCGCTGTGCTATTGCTCCGGCCCCTTCTTTTATTTTTTCTGCTTATTCCTGACTCTGGGGTCACTTTTGGCAAGCTGGGCCGACCAGGAGGGGTGCTAGGAGATCAAGCCCAAGTCGGCCGTTTGCCAGAGCGGCACCTTCCCTGCCGTCCTCTTCCCCCAGCCCCCAGAAGGGAGGTGATTCTGAGGCGGAAACGTCTCCTTTTCTTTTCTTTCTTACCCCGGGACAAAATTTCCTGATTCAAAGGGTTTGGGCTGATTTCATGCTGCTAATCAAGCTAGTCCTTGGTTATTTGCAATATGTAATGATTGATTTCTCCACTATCTGGGGACCCGAGGCCAAGCTCGCTCTGTGGTCAGCAGCTCAGTCTCGCCCGTTTGTGCAGGCAAGCTCCGAGGAGCTGAGCTCTTGACCATCGACGGAGTGGGCAGCCGGGGCGCCTGGCCCCACCACTCTAGGCTAAAGGCCGGGACTCCTAGAGGCGCCCACAGTCCCTGTGGGTCGTTGACGAGTGATGCTAGAACTGTCCGGCCTCCTGGTACAGATCAGGAGCAGGGCTAAGGGGACGAGCGGCACAGCACTACTCCCTGCTGCCCTCCTGTGCCACTGCCCACACCTCGCCGCCGAGCATGGCCAGCTCGGGGCCAGCCCGCTGAGATTGGCAGAGTGGCGGCTTCATTCACTGCACTTAAATATCAGCTGCTTGCTCATAAAAACCTGGTTTTTCACTTTTTCTCTTATATTTTTGGTTTTGGGGGCCACCCCTGGCAGTGCTCAGGGCTGACTCCTGGCTCTGTGCTCAGGATTCACTTCCTGGTGGTACTGGGGGGGGGGGGAAGCCCTATGGGATGCCAGGGATCAAATTTGGGTTGGTTACATGCAAGGCAAGCGCCCGACCCGCTGTGCTATGGTTCTGGCCCCTCCACATATGTTTTTACATTGGAACAGTCTGGCAACAGTTGGGCCAGACAGCCATGAGAAGGGGCTAGAGGGCCAGTGTCCCGCTGAGAGGCTGTGCGTTCGCCCCCGGCCCCATCCCAGCTCTCACAGGAACTTGGACTTGAGACTCCTCAGACACCGCGAGCCACAGATGCATCCCATCTTACGGGCAGAAACTGAAGCATCAAGCAGGGCCACGGTTTCCACAGAGTCAAACAGCAACAGTCAAGACGTGCTTCACCCCCAAACCGTGACGTCAGCCAACCCTGCCACGTGCCTCGCCAACCAGCATGCCAAAGAGCAAAGAGAGAGAAGGCACCGGGTCTGCAATCTCTGCGGAAACCCGGCCACCTCTAGCGTCCTTCCACAACGCGTGTTCAGAACCAGAATGAGGGGGCTGGAGAGATAGCACAGCGGGTAGGGCGTTGGCCTTGCACATGGCCAACCCGGGTTCGATCCCCAGCATCCCATATGGTCCCCCAATCAGCAGGAGTGATTCCTGAGTGCAAAGCCAGGAGTAACCCCTAAGCATCGCCGGGTGTGACCAAAAAGCAAAAAAAAAAAAAAAAGGCAGAACCAGAATGAACCAGAGCCAGGCACTCTCCGGGAACATCCCAGGAGGAAGAACAGGGCTGCCAGGTATGGGGGATGGGAGAGGGGTTACGGCGTGTGCCTTGCCTGTGGCAGATCCTGGTTTGATCCGCAGTGTTACATACGGGTGCCCCTTCACCTCAACACCCTGGGCACAGAGCCACCCACCGCACGACCACCAAGGGAGAAGGCGCTCCTGCTGACTGCACAGCACGGGGCACCCCCACCTGAGGGTGTTTGAAAGCCCGGCCACCTGCGCTCCTGTGATGGGCATCTTACCCTATTAACGCCCCCACCCCACCACTTCCTGGGCAGGGCTCCTCGGAACCAGCTGAGGGTAAGTGCATCAAACCTCTTCACGCTACACATTTCAATGACGTCTCGTACCCTTCACAGGATGGCCAGCTGCAGACCATATTCATACAGCACCACCAGCATACCCGGCAGCCTCACTTTATCGTTAATCCAATCGTGCCTTTTAGTGATTGATTTATTTGGTTACTGAGTAATGCCAGGAACCAGGCCCAGGGTCCCCTGCCTGCGAGGCCTACCCCAGAGCCACCCATCTCGGGCCTCTCCAGGAATGTTTTTTGAGCGTTTTCCTCCTGGACATGATGCAACCTGATCTTGCTTTCACTGGCCACATCCCTTCTTCTGGAACATTCCACGCCCTATTTTTCTATTTTGGTCAACTGTGACACTGACAGTCTGGAGGAATCCATCGCCACTCCCCTGCCTGCTCTTAGGGCTGTTTCAGTTTTGGGGGCCACCTTTGGGGAGGCCCAGGCATGACTCCTGGAGGTGCTCAGGGGACTGTGTGGGGTGCCGGGGGCTGAACCCGAGCTAGCCACATGCAAGGCAAGCACCCTGCCCACTGCACCACAGCGCCAGCCCCTGGCGCTGCTCTAAACCAGCCACGGTCATTGCCCCTCGGGGCCTGCTGGCTGGTGCGTCGTGGTGCTGCTGGTGCTCCGTGAAGTTCCCGCACTGCCCCTCCAGGTGACCGAAGCTGCAAGTCAAACTATCACTTGCTCCAGGTCAAGAAAGCAAGTCTGTGCTTTGCTGACTTCTCCTTTAAAAAATTTTTAAGGAAACAGAAGACAGGTGCCTGGGACCTGTGTCCACAGGGTCTTGAGCCACTCCCCCCCCCCTTCTGGGTGGCACCCGCAGATGAATCGCCCTTAACCACACTGGCTCCAGCATCTCTGACTCCCACATAAAGTTAAGATTGGCAGGGGCTGGAGTGATAGCACAGCGGGGAGGGCGTTTGCCTTGCACGCGGCCGACCTGGGTTCAAATCCCAGCATCCCATATGGTCCCCTGAGCACCGCCAGGGGTGATTCCTGAGTGCATGAGCCAGGAGTGACCCCTGTGCATTGCTGGGTGTGACCCAAAAAGCAAAAAATAAATAAATAAAGTTAAGATTGGCATATGTTATGTAATATCTACATCCCTACATAAAAAGCATTTAGCTGTTCTTTATCTCCACTGGAAAAAAAAAAAGAGAAGCGATTCCAACTGGTTTCACTTACAAATTCCCCACTGGACAAGCTGCCCAAAGAATAGCTTTGGGAGGAAGGCGGGTCCTGATGGTGTGGGGCTCTGAGCCAGAGCGTGTGCAAGAGGCTGGACCCACAGGAGAGGAAGCCGCAGACTCGGCCCTCACAGAGGGGCTCACACCAGAGCAGGGGGAACCCCAGGGTCCTGCTGAGATCCCCTGTGTGCCCAATCCCCAGAGACCTGGCTCGGGCCTCAGGCGCCCAGCTCCCGCCCACACCGGGTGAAGCTGTGGACCAGGGCCGGCCCTGTGAGTATCTCCGGCGCCACGGGGCACTGGAGGGCAAGTAAGTCATTTCACTCAAGCCCAGCAGGTGTGAGGATGGGGTCGCCTAGGGGCCAGGAGGGGCACCTGCTGCCCTGAGGGGGCTCAAGGAAAGTTTTCCCCGAGGAGATGCTGCCAGAACTGTCATCTTTCCTGAGACGTGGAGGCCTGAGCCTCGGGCAGGGATGGGAGGAGGTACCGAGTCACGGAGGCCAAGAGGAAAGTGTGTCCACAGCCGCTCTGGGAGTGAGTCTTCCGGGGAGGAGGGAAGAGGGAGGGGAAAGAGCCGGGCGTGGGAGGGGAGCCAGGAGGGCTGGCTTACGAGGACCTTACAGAGGCTGCGGTAGCCAGCGGGGATCAGGCGGGAAGGACTCAGGGAGGAGGCTACTTAACTTTAACTGAATGCACAGTCGGTCCTCCCTTGCACTGGTCATGATTCAATACAGCCCCACATGCCCAAGGACAACAGGACACTTTCATCATTGTTCTGTGGGGTCACACTGATGGGCAGAATTTGAGCTAAGTCCCGCCAGGTATCTTGGTTTTATGCAGGGATCTGGGCCTTTGGTTCTCAACGAATGATCACACACCCCTAAATTAAATTGTGTTTCATTTGGGGTCACGCCTAGTGGTGCTCAGGGATGACTCCTGGGGGGGGATATCAGGGGACCATATGGGGATCCCAAGATGGAACCAGGGTCGGCTGCATGCAAGGCAAATGCCTTACCTGCTGTACTATCACTCTAGACCCTAGATTGATTTTTTTTTTTTTTGGAGGGGGAGGTCCATTTCTGGCGGTGCTCAGGGCTTACTCCTGGCAGTGCTCAGAAGACCCTAAATTGATTTTTAAAACCACAGTACATTGGGTCTGGAAGATAACTCAACGGGTGCTGTGTGGTTCCTCAAGCACTGAGCAATGCCCCAACACGGAGCTAGCAAGTCCCTGGAGCACTGCCGGGTGTAGCCCCCAAATCAGAAATTATTTTGTTAATTAAAAAACTACAAAGTAAGGGCTGGAGCGATAGCACAGCAGGTAGGGCGTTTGCCTTGCATATGGCTGACCCGGGTTCGATTCCCAACATCCCATATGGTCCCCTGAGCACTGCCAGGAGTAATTCCTGAGTGCAGAGCCAGGAGTAACCCCTGTGTATCGCCGGGTGTGACCCAAAAAGCAAAAAACAAAAACAACAACAACAATAAGAAACTACAAAGTATAAACCTACACAACTGACAATTCCTCCTAATACACAATCAGGCTACATACATCGTAGATATCACTGTTATAGGATGACACAGTGGCTAACAAGTCCCTAAGAAGAACTCCATGGGAACCGGAGCAACAGCACAGCGGGTAGGGCATTTGCCTTGCACGTGGCCAACCCAGATTTGATTTCCCCACCCCTCTCGGAGAGCCTGGCAAGCTACCGAGAGTATCTCGCCTACACGGCAGAGCCTGGCAAGCTCCCCGTGGCGTATTCGATATGCCAAAAACAGTACCAAGTCTCACATTGGAGACGTTACTGGTGCCCGCCCGAGCAAATTAATGAACAATGGGATGACAGTGAAGACCCTCCCCGAGAATCACATTTTTCCTCCAGAGCCATTTCAAAATCCCCAAAAATATCTGTGTAAGGCGATCGAGGGAGGAGGAATATTCTCAAAGGCCATTTTCAATACAGCTGGGGCAATGCTGCCAAATTCCTAAAGCTTTTTTCCCAGTGATATTTTCCCTACCTAATATAATCCGTGGACTCACAAAATCTCTGCGCTCCTCCCTCACGTCCTGAACATCACCAGCGAGTGGATCACACGCCAAGCTGGTAAGAAACCCCAGGCCAAGGCCAGAGGGAGGAAATGAGCAAATGAGACATGAGGCCCACGCCTGCCGGAATGCCAGGACCCCTGGCCCATGGGCGCCGCCTCTGCTTTTATTTTTAGCTGGTTGAAACGCCCAGGAAACCAGAGGTGGGTGATGATGCTGGCCAATGAAAATCCAGATGTTTCTTTCTCCCCAGCTGCTCAGGAAATCACTGACCAGCCCTGTCAGGGGGAGGGAGTTGGGGGGGAGGGGGCCACCCCTCCCTCTGCAGAATGGGGGCGGGGGCGGTGAGGGGGGCATAGGAGCAGCCCAGGCATTCTGGACAAAGGGGATGCACCCAAAGGCAGGCAGAGGCAGCCTCCTGACTCCACCGGCTTCAGGAGGGTGAGGGAGAGATACTAATGTTAGAAAGAAACAAGAGCCAGGTGTCCGGAAACCACTCACACCTGGGAAGGGGGGGGGGGGAAGCAGCCCTAGCCCCAGGCCATGCATCTGTGGCCAGAGTTTAACTCCAGCTCCCAGGGTTTCATCACTGCCAGAATCTGCCTGGAGGGGAGATGATTAGGATCTCGCAGTCCCTCCTGGAGTTCTATGATTACGGCAGACTGGAGAGCACAGACTCTTCCGCTGGCTGTGGTTTCAGGGATGCCTGCATGCCCCTCTGCTCCAGGGCCCCGGAGGGGAGGAAGGGTGTTGCTTTACAAGCCCTGGTGGAGATCAGAAAACAGCTCCCAGGGTCCTGAGTTTGATTCCTGGAACTGCAGGCTCCCTCCGCAGGACTGCAGAGTGTGGCTTGCTGGTCCCCGGCAACAGGGGGCTGGGGTGTAGGAGCAGCAGCTGTGTCCTCCCAGGATGCTGTCCACGCATTCTGGACAGGGATGCACCCAAAGGCAGACAGAGGCAGCCTCTCATCACTGAGCGAAGAATTGCCTGGAGTGAGCACTGCTTGGGGAGCCTTCCTCCCTCCCACCAGCAAGACACTCAACAGAAGGCTCCCTGGGGAGCTGAGGAAAATCAAGAAGCAGTTTAGGGGCCGGAGCAATAGTACAGCAAGTAGGGTGTTTGCCCTGAATGCAGCTGCCCCGAGTTTGATCCCGGGCATCCCATATGGTCCCTTGAGCACCTCCAGGATTCCATTTTTTTTTTCTTTTTGGGTCACACCCGGCAATGCACAGGGGTCACTCCTGGCTCTGCACTCAGGAACCACCCCCGGCGGTGCTCAGGGGACCCTATGGGATGCTGGGAATCGAACCCGGGTCGGCCACGTGCAAAGCAAACGCCCTACCTGCTGTGCTATCGCTCCAGCCCCCAGGAGTGATTCCAGAGTGCAGACCCAAGACCCTGAGCATCACTGGGTGTGACTCAAAAAGCCAAAAGTAATTAAAATTTAAAAGATTTTTTAAAAAGCAGCAGTTTCGAATGCAGATTCTCCCGAGTAGCCGCAAGCGGGGGTCAGAGCCCTAGCACAGCAGGCCGGGCACTACCCCTGTGTGGTTGATCGGGGTCTGATCCCCGGCACCCCCGACTGTCCCTTAAGTCTACCAGGACTGATTCCCGAGTGCAGAGCCAAGAGCCAGCCCTGAGCACCTCGGGGTGTGCCCCCTGCCCCAAAGAAGCAAACAGCCGAAACGGGCCCCAGAAAAGACAGCGAAGACGGCGGGAGAGGAAAGTGGGCACACCAGGGGCTCTGAGCAGAAGCCACGGCTCTCCGAGGCGACTGATACCAGCCCGGAGTCTCTGCCCGTGCTCGAGCAATCAGGCAGCAGTGATAACACCAGGCAACGCTTACTGGGCCAAGCCTGTGCCAGGTGCCGGACATGACGCATCTTTAAAGCCCACGGGGGGTCCTGTCCTCCCCGTTTTCCTGGTGAAGACACTAAGGTGGAGAAACTAGCCCGCGGGGGCGAGAGTCCCCAGGCCGAGCGCACTCTTGCCGTGCAGGCGACCCGGGCTTCATCCCAGCAGGGCAGAGGGTCCCAGGAGTGACCCCTGAGCTCCGAGCCAGGCGGCGTGGCCCTTGACTACTGCAGGGTGTGGTCTGAAAAACAAGAAAAAGTAACTTGGACGGGCCTCGCCGCCAGCCGGGAAAGCCTGCACCCTCTGGGCCGGGCCTGGCTCCGTGCCTGCAACGGTCTCCGGCAGAGCGGCTGCACCCAGCACTCTCTTCCTCCACCCCTGACCCATCCAAGTAAAAGCCCCCTTCCACCCTCTCCAGCGGCCCCCCAACCCCGTGAGACCCTGAGACTGGGGTGCCAGGAGGTGGGTGAACAGATGAACAGCAAGTTGCCCGGGGCGGGGGCCTGAACTCAGGGACAGACCGTCAGGGATACGTGGGTCCATCCTGCGGATCTCAGGGTGCGGCCACAGACAGAGGCACAGATACCCGGGATGCTACGGGCCACTCACAGAGATAGAGGAGGGAATTCAGACTTGGAGCGGTCACAGCTGGTCAAGGGCTTCCGTGCTCCCTTCTAACAGCCAGTGAGCAGTGTCCACGGGCACAAATGACCTGGCAATGTGGTCAGTCCGTTTGTGTTTGTCCTTCTCCCCTAAGGTGGTACTGGCCCAGTCCACTGCCCCCGCCATGGGCTTCAGCATCTCCTGTTTGGAGAAACTTTCCTCCGATGCCTTATTTTGCGCCTCACACTCTCTTTTTCTCGGATCTGAGTCGATGAGGCGAGAGAGGGGGCGGCTTCGTGCTTCACATTGCGGGATTCCTCAGAAGCAACGACATGTGTCTAAATACTCACTAAGTCACACACGAGCAGCAGCTGGGGTGGGGCGGAGGGTGGCGCCTCCAAATTTCCCTGTGGCTCTTTAAGGTGGAGACCCTCCTCCCGAGGTTTGAGGGGCATCAGCAAGATAAGGCAGTCTGCCAGGGAAGTGGAGAGGCCTTTTGTTTGTTTGCTTTTTGGGTCACACCCAGCGATGCTCAGGGGTGGCCCCTGGATCTACACTCAGGAATTCCTCCTGGCGGTGTTCGGGGGGATGCTGGGAATCGAGCCCTGGTCAGCTGCAAGCAAGGCAAATGCCCTCCCTGCTGTGCTATTGCTCTGGTTCCATCAAGAGGCTTTTTCTTGGAAGAACCAAAAGAACCACCTGAACCACCTCCAGGAGGGAGCTGGGCCAGATGCACACAAAGAGCCCACCAGGGTCCCCCGGAAATCCTGAGATCACTGTCAGGTGGGAGACCCTCCCCCCTGCCCCGTCCTTCCTGCCCACCCCCCAGGCTCTTCCCTGCACGTCCTGAGATGGAGTTGGGGTTATGCACAGCCAAGCTTCACAAGCACATATCCTGCACACCGACACCCCCTCGGGCAGTCTCAGACTGGTGGTCTTCCACCCTCCTACACTCACAGTCCTGGGTCTGTGTCACAGCCACTGCTTCACCCGACAGCCCCATCGACAGTTCCCCCCATCCACCCCCAGTTCATTTCCCCAGGCGGGGAGCTGTCGGGGCACTGGAGCCTTGTCCTCAGCCCCTCGCGTGAGAGCAGAGGGCTGGGCGGCAGGACAGTGGGCCCACTGTCTGCCCTGCCTGCAACCCAACAGCGTTCAGACCTGGCATCTCGGACCGCTCGCCGAGCACCACCGGGAGTGCATCCTGCCTTAAGAGCCAGGAGTCTCCCCTGAGCACTGCGGGTGTGGCTCCCAAATAGAAACAATAAGAAGAGTGTGGGACTGGAGCAATAGCACAGCGGGGAGGGTTCGACCCGGGTTCGATTCCCAGCATCCCATATGGTCCCTTGAGCACCGCCAGGAGTGAGTCCTGAGTGCAGAGCCAGGAGTAACCCCTGTGCATTGCCGGGTGTGACCCAAAAAGCAAAAAATAAATAATAATAATAATAATAATAATAATAATAATAAAAAGAAGCAAGAGTGAAGCAGAGGACCCTGGCTGAGATAGCCAGGCGCAGGAGGAATTTCGAGGAGATGAGGAGCCACGGGGGTGTTTTTAAGTCGGACGCGGGGACAGGTGGGAACACTTTCTGTATTCTCTTTACTGAGGGGGCGCTGAGCACCCTGAGGTGGGGTGGGACACGTCACGGGGTGCGGCAGAGGGGCGGGCCGAGCAGGATGTCTGGTCTGCGGTTCCTTCCTGCGCCCAGTCTCAGGAATTTTCCTCTAGGGCCGCACTCCTCCTAATCTCACCCTGCCTGTTTCTCTCCCGTAGCACCGTCCCAGCCACTGCCCCTGCTATTCTGACGACAAGAGACTGAGCGTGTGAGGCGCACGTGCGCATGGTGTTTATCACAGCACGCGGTTGGAATCATTCTAGCTTATCAGTGGCTGCTACTTCTGACTACACCAACTTTTCATTTATATTTTTGGTTTGGGGGGCCACACCCAGCAACGTTCAGGGGTTATTCCTGGCTTTATATTCAGAAAATGACTCCAGGTAGTGCTCAGGAGACCATATGAGACGCCGAGGGTCAAACACTGAGAGATGACGCGTGCAAGGCAAGCGTCCTACCCGCCATTGCTCCAGTCCCTGCACCAACTTTATCCCAAGTCTGCACCTCTAAGGCAATTGTGGGGTTCGCACTACTCCCGGCTCCAGGAATGCACTGGCGGTCTTGAAACATACTTGTCTTAGAAGAACGACCATGTGTGCCTAGACGTAAAATTCAACATTCCCTCCATGTCAATCAGAAAATCCATGCAACAAACAAGCCTTTAGTTATATGTAAAGCACGTAAAGAGCTACAGGGAGGAGTTACACTGGATAGAGGGAGCCTATGAAGTTCCCATAATGTATGGTGAGATGACAGTACCGATCTGGTCCTCGCATACCCATGGTCTAGACAGCACCAGTGGCCGATAATTCTCACCAAAAGTCAGCGTGACAGGTGCTACCGCAGGAGCCCACGGAGGGCAGGGATGTCAGGCAGTGTAGAGAGGAGGTGATCTGATTGGCCCCTGAGGGTCTACGGGGCTGTGGTCTGGCTGGGAGATGGGAGGGGAGAGGAGAAAGGGAGTCTCCGGAGGGGAAAGCACAGAGGGAGGGAAGGTTCTGGAGCACAGGGGTCCACAGGGCTAGTTGGGAGGGACTCAAGGGCGGCAGGTGCAGGCAGAGGGTTGGGAGAGAGCTGAGGGTGCCGCGATGGAGGATGTGGGTGTGTGTGCAGGGCAGCTGTGGCCACTGAGCAGCAGCAGCCAGGGGGCAGCAATGTCCAGGGGTAGCAGGGGCCACAGGCAGCAGCCACCACAGAGGGGCCACGGCCACGGGCTGCTTCTGTTCCCGGTGCCTGGCCACCAGCCTTGTCCTTCTGCGGGTGGGTGGCGTTTGGGCCGCTCCCAGCAGTGCTCAGGGGACTGTATTCGGTGCCAGGAACTGGGGTCCACTACTCTGATGAAGACAAGAGCCTTACCCCCGGCACTGTCTGTCCAGGCTGGCTTCTGTCCTTCTGCAGCTTGGGGGGGGGAGGGAGAGGGGGAGAGACAGGAGTGTCTAGCCTGCAATGGAGAAGGAGACACGGAGGACAGGCGTGGGACGGGGAAGGTGTGGGACCCAGAGAGCACAGCATGAGCAGGGAGAGTGGGTAGTGGTGTTCTAGAAGTCTGTGCAAGAGCCTGGGGCCTCTTCCGAAGCTGCGCTTACAGCATTTCAGCTGCAACTGCGACGGGAGAACCCGGCCCCAGCCTCCAGGTTGTGTCAATCTGTGACCCGGGCCAGGTTACAGGCAGTTCCCAGAGACCCGGCAGTGTGGTCTGGGGGCGTTGGGTCAGGCAAGGCCTCGGGGCAGGGTTGGGGGCGGGGGTGGGGGGGGTGTCAAGGGACAACAATCTGTTGGGGATAAAGGGTTTGGGAGGGAGCATGGGGGACACTGGTTGTACCTTCCCGCAGGGTCTTGCCCAGATGCGGCCAATTAAAAGGGGCGTGGCAGCTCCAGAGTGTTTTCACGCTGCGTGAAATGCTGGAAAACGCTGGCCTTCTCCCAAAGGAAGCCAAAGGACCCTGCTCCACCTTCCTCATAGGCGCGTGCTCTCACCCCAGCACCGAGGGGGGCTGCCACCCAGCGGGAAGGTCCACGGCACTGGCTGGGTGAAAAGTCGCATGCTGAGCCACCCTTCACAGCTTTCCCTCTCACTGTCGCCTTGGCCCCGCCCACAGCCCTGGCCCCGCCCACAGCCCCGCCTCGGCCCCAGAGCCGGCCACGCCCCCTCTCTCCTGCTCTCCAACAGGGCCCGCGGCAAGGCAAGGTGGGTGCTCGAAGACCTAGTGAGTGAATGGGTGGCAGAAGGAACGGAGGGAGAGGGAAAGAGGACGGAATGAACGCCCAGTCCCTGTCCTCAGCATCCCAGGTGTGTCGCCTGAAGTAAGCATAAATCCGTCTTTCAAAGAGGAGCCTGCGGGGACACGGCCGGACAGGAATACCGACGAGGTCCTTGGATTCCGATCAGAGGAATCACGCATTACTGCCTAACAATCACCCTCCTTGTGGGCTGCTTGCTTCTGTGGGCCTCTGCACAATAAACGCAAGCCACTGGCCAATCCTGCGGCCCGGCCCAACAGACCAGGTGAGTTGGCGCTGTGATTCAATGGAGAGCCGATACTCCACACCAGGGAAACAAAAACTCACATCTGCGCTCCCCTGAGCTCCGTCCAGCTCCTCCTCGTGTGCTCAGCTTGCCTGGCACGCCGCCAGGACCTGGGAGGTAATGACTGCAGCGATGACACCGCCTCCTCCGGTTCATCAGGCACCTTCCTTCTGCGGCATTCCCAGCCTTCCTCCGGCACGTTACTGAAGCCTCCCCTGATCCCAACGGGGTGGTTAAATCCCTTCCGCCGTGCAAAAAGGACACGCAGGAACGCGGTGTGGCAAAGGTCTAGGGGCGGGCGGAGGAGCGAACTCTTGTCTGGCAGCCTGGACCCCACCCACACGGCCAACCACCGTGGCTGACGCGTGGGCACTGGGGCAAAGGAAAGGAGGGCAAGGAACCTCCATCTGTTCTCCGAGCAGCTTCTAAGTCTGCTCAGCTCCCCGCCATCTTACTCTCAGGAGGGGATTTGTTCCCAGAGGAAACTCCTGATTGACGAATGATTGATTGGGCCTCCCCAGGGGCTCTCAGAGGGCCTGGGGGAACTACTACCAGCGATATCTGGCCAGCTGAGCTGGACGGTTCAATGCTGGGGTCCACCAGAGCCAGCCTGGCAGCAATCAGGAGGCCATGGGATGGAACTGGGGGGCACTGTACACGCCAAGCAACCCCCCCGAGGCCCAGCCGGCAACCCAGCCCCAGCAATTTAATTTTTAAAATGCAGAATTTTGACAGTCTGCTGGATTCTTAGGGAGATGTTAGTTGGAAAGTATGAGGAAAATCGCTCCTTGGGGCAGTTCCTGAAATGAGGTGAGGTTTATTCCCCTACCCCCAAAGATCAGAAAGATCTCTGAGGATAGAACAGAACCTCTGAAAAAAGCACAGCAGGGGCCCAGGAGAGAGTTCAAGGGCCAACGCATGTGCTCGGCAAGAACGAAACCGAGAGTAGAATCCAAGACACCACCAAGGCCAAGGGCGGGCCCAGGGGCTCTGCTCTCTGGGTCCCCTAAAGCTCAACAGCATGTGATCTCCCACACACCTCAACAAGTTGTGAAAGCACAGTGACATGAGGGAGGGGGAGAGAGAGAGAGACGGAGAGAGAGAGAGGAGAGAGAGGAGAGAGGAGAGAGGGAGAGAGAGGAGAGACAGAGAAAGAGATAGAGAGGGAGAGAGAGGAGAGAGAAAGGAGAGAGAGGAGAGACAGAGAGATAGAGAGAGAGAGAGAGAGAGGGAGAGAGAGAATAGTGGGGGAGGTGCTCGTCTTCCATTCCACCAATCCCAGTTCAAGTCCTGAGCAAGGCCAGGACCCGTCCCTGAACACAGTCAGGAATGACCCCCAAACAATAATAAAATGAAATAGAACAAAGCCGTCTGAGCACACCATTAGCTTCCTGTAAGATCAGGGTGACTTTTCGACTGCCAAGCTCTCTGGCTGGGCTCCCGATGACCCGCACAGCTGTCACACGCATCCTGTGGGCTATTTCCATATCCCAGCAGCTTCAGGAATCTCACAGTTAAGAGTCAGATATTATCACGCTGCTACACCCTGGGAGGTCAGCGTCCAGGGCTGGGCTGGGGAGACAGAGCAAGAGCAAGCTTCCAGGAAGATGGGGATGGGAATGACCGTGGCCTTGGTGGCCAGGACTTTCTGCAGCCTTGCCAGTCCTGGTCCTGGCCGCAGAGAGCATCATTCCTCTCAGACTTACTGTGTCCCGCCCTCTGTCACCCCCAAACCAAAAGGATTCCAGGGTGAGGGTACAAGGAAGCCTGTGTTTGAAACCCTTATTTTTCTGATGAAAGGCTAGCCCCTGCAAAGGGATTTGAATTTTCCTTTCTGTGTGTCTGGCCCATCCCAGGTGCTGACTGGCTAGAAGAAGGGTTCTCGTGGCCAGGAGATCATCCTGGCTGTCACATCTCAGATTCCATCCTGGATTGGCCACGGCACAACTCCCTGGTGGCCAGTGGAGTTGGGAGCCAGTGTGGGCTGCGGTGGGTGAGGGCTGTTCCCCACGGGCCCTTTCCAGAGCACCTTTCAAAGGGGGCTACAAAGCCTCACCAGGCTGCTCCCACTCTCTGGGGGAAGCTCAGAAAGAGAAAGCAGGCTGGACCCCACAGTTGCTGCTTCCTCCAACACCCAAGGCGTGGTCAGGATGGGGCTATTGTTCCCGGGAAATATAAATGTGAATTTCCATTCTCGCCAATAGGACCCGGCTCCTTCCAGCAGATTCTTGACTTCATGTGTGAGACCCATTTCACACCCCTCTGGAGAGCTCTGGGAGAAACCCCTCCAATATCCCACTTACACAAAGCAACCACAGTCACAGGAAGCCCCCATTACTGCCTCGGCATGCAATATTCTAGACCATATCACAGAATGATCTAGAAGTTCACTATGATGAAGACCTCTAACCCACACGAGATGTGCTGAGAGTTGACTGTCCCCAAGCAAGAACTAGAAAATAGTTAGCATGGGCCAGAGAGCTGGTTCAAAGGGCAGAAGCACAGACTTCACACCCTGGACACCAGCACTGCAGGAACCCCGGTACTAGCAGGAGGAACCCCTGAGTAACACACCAGGTATGGCCCCAGACCGAAACTTGTGGTATTTTGTGGCATTTTCAAGGCATCACAGAACATATCCAGAGTCAGCACAAAACTCTAAAATGTCTATTTTTGTATGTGACAATTTCATGAGGTGACAAGGCTTAAGAACAGTGTGCTTCTTCTCTGGCACCTTCCTAAAGGGATGAAAGCCAGAGATGTCCCTTGCTCAGGCAACCCTGTGTTCTTTTCAGCAGACTCATCCCAGACAGAGCTAAGCCTATCACTCTGCCTTGGTGGATGGCAGATGAACAGCCCCAATCACCTCGTCCAGGTAAGTCTGCATTCTGCCACTGCATGCGGGCCCCACCCCTCGAATGCCTCTTAATCCTGATAGTGACTGTCCACATGGAAACAATCCCTGTGCTTCTCCCCACTCACTCTGGAAACAGGGAGCAAATGAGTCAGTTTGACAAGCCAAACCACCTTTTTCAGAAGTGTTCCCCAAGGGCACAGCCCAGCACAGGCACAAAACGGTAATCACAGTCCCTGGGTGGGGGTGGTTGTGGAAGGGATGTGTATCTGCTCTGCCTGGCCCTAGCAGAGGAAGGTCCCATGAAATGCTCACAGGGCCTGCAATGAGAGGATAGGATGCATGCAACATATTAAGTGCACATTCAGAGAACTTCAGCTGATAAAGTGATGCCATGGGGCTCCACCTAGAGACGGAATCAGGGTCCCAGGGGGTCATGCACTCCTTGGAGAAGGTGCTTCTGGAGTTGGCATTGGCTTACACAGAAGCTGTGCTGGTTCATCGATGGCAGGACCCCATCCCCACCAGATCTGAGAGGGGATTCGGAAAATCCAGGGCTGGTTCTTGCTGGGCTGATGACCATCCAGGGAACCGGACTTAGAAAATCAGAGTCTGGGCAACTGCTTCGACTTCTATGAATGAAACCGAGCTGGCGGTGGGAATAAAAGCTATTTTATTCCTTCCATCTCTGAGATGGCACGATCTGAGCTCCGGCAGGAATGTGCTGGGAAGTGAAAAAAGGCAGAACCTCTCTTTCTCTCTTCCACCTGGGAGGGAGGGCGGAAGGGTGCCCGGGCAAAGAATCAGGAAATTGGGCTGGGAGATGGCAGAGGTGGTGGTGGGGGGAAGGCACATGCCTTGAATGCACCTGACTGGGTCTGACTCCCCGGTTTCAGATGATCTCCTGCTTGCCACGGGGTTTGGCCCTGGAGGCCCCCCGAGCATCACCGGGACAGAACCCACGAAGCACCACATCCACTAAAAGAGAGAAAATCAGGAAACCTTCCAGGAAGCAGCAGTGCCTGGTTTGGGGGGGATAAGGGGAGAGTCACAAGGAAGAACATAGCAAACAGGCAACACCAAGACGAAGGGCACACTCTCGGTGCCAACGGGATGCCAGGTCAGGAGGGAAATGGCCTTCGACACTGCACAAAGCAGCAGCTCCCAGGTCGTCAGCCGCAGGGAGGAAAACGTCCCTTCTACCGAAAGCACGGGGATGCCCAAGACTTTCAAAGCCATCGTTTCTCTCCGGGCGCTGGATACTCATTTCCTTAAACAACAGGTCACACTTTAAGAGTCTGTCACAATAGCCGCATTATTCAACGCCATCCCCTTGCCACGTTCTGTGTCAGTAAGACGGTGTGCAAACATAGGCTGCTCGGGTGAGGCCACAGGCGGTGGCCGTGACAGAGGAACAGACTCGACCTGCAAGCAGCACGGGCGTTTCGAGTGGGGATGGAGGTTGCGGGTGGGTGGGGGATGCACACACTAGAGGGAGGCAAAGCAGGGGAATTAGAGCCAGGGTTTGCTGCGTATCTTCTAATCTGCGGGTTCCCAGACTGATTTGCCTCCTCCTCAATCCCCCCTCCCTGTAAACTGCACCCCAGACTCCTACCACCCCCACAGCTATGTTCCAGCACCCCGTCCCTCCCCGATCCAGAGAGAAAACCCCTTGCTACAGTATACTCTTCTCATCTAAGCGCCCTCATTTCAAGAGTTTTGCCAAGTCATCAATAAACCTAGTTCTGGTCTTCTGTGTCAAAATGCATATAGCTGTGGATACTGAAACACTGTATGTCTGAAACCCAAGCATGATCAGCTCTGTAACTCTGTATCTCAGAGTGACTTAAAAAAATTAACAGAAACAAAAACAAAATGTATAGCCAGCCTGGGGCAAGAATCCCAGACTCAGTGGCACTCACTCCTGCCCTGATTCACAGACAAGCAGAAGAAAGGCAGAAAAGCAGCCCTTGGCTCTTCTCATAGGAAATAATCGACATTCTGCCAACACCTAGAATTCCCTGAAGATCTTGAGCATCTTTACCCTTTGTCTTTTAACAATAACATAGCCACTAACTAGGACAGACAAGAGAGTCTTGAAAAAAAAATCAAGATTTGCTTGGTACTGAGGAGAGACTCCATCATCTCGGTTGAATAGAGGGCATTGAACTTTGCAGACAAAAATGAAGGACAGCTCTGACTCTGAATGACGTGGAACACAGAAATGATCCCTAACTTCTGTCAGACAGAGCTTAATGCATACACAGATGGCCCAACAGCTTCAGAAGAAAAGAGGTTTTAAAAATATGTCAGGCCGGGCTGAAGAGATACTACAGTGAGTAGGGTGCTTGCTTTGCATGCAGCCAACTGGGGCTTGAACCCTGGTACCCCATAGAGTCTCCCACACACTCCCAGGAGTAATTCCTGAGTGCAGAGGAGCCAAGAGAAATTCCTGAGTATTTCTGGGTGTGACCCCAAATGAAAAACTATATAAATATATTCAAATATAAAATTTGAAGGCAAATAAACCGTGATATTAATGTTCATTTGCAAGACAAGTCAACTGGAATCATTGCACAATGCCTAAACTGAGGTAGCAAACTTGCTGGCAAATAAAACATATTTTGGTTCTCGAAATGGTGGCCAGTCTTCATGTTCCCTTACTCCTAAGGGCTATGCAAGGCACACTCTACACCCTGATTTCCTTACGATGCATGCAACATATTAAATGCACCTACACAGAACTTCAGCTGATAAAGTGATGCCATTAGGTCTCACCTGACACACTGAAACAGGGTCCCACGGGGCATGCACCCTTTTTCCTTGTCATTTTGGCTTGGTCCCCACCACCAACTTCCTTTCAAAGCTTGTTCTGGTGCATTATTGATTGAACAGCTTTACTGATCTCCAACTTGAAAAACAAAATTCTCTAGATATTGTGAAACCTCAGTGGGTAGGGATATAATACAGCTTTTTTTTTTTCTTTTTGGGTCACACCCGGCGATACACAGGAGTTACTCCTGGCTCTGCACTCAGGAATTATTCCTGGTAGTGCTCAGGGGACCATATGGGATGCTGGGAATCGAACCCGGGTCAACCGCGTGCAAGACAAACGCCCTACCCGCTGTGCTATTGCTCCAGCCCCAACAGCTGTTATATTTAAGGTTTTCCCTCTCTCCAAACAGAGGGAAAACCCCCTTCAAAATACAAAAAGCCGCATTCATAATGTCACAAACCTTTAAAAAAGATGTATAGTATTCACTGGGCAAACCTCAAAGCATATTCTAACCCATTCTAAAGGTGAAAGGGGGTGCTGGAGAGGCAGGATTGGGGTTAAAGCACTTGTCTTATACACAGCCAACTGGGTTCACTCCATATGCTCCCCCAAATATCACCAGGTGTGATTCTTGAGCACAGAGTCAAATCTAAGCATAGCTCAAAAATTAAAAAATTTAAAAAATTAAATAAAGTTAATATGAAACATAAAACGACTCTCCAGCATTTCAGAAAAGCCTGTTTGGGGGCCGGAGCAACAGTATTCCAGGCAGGGCACTTGATATGCAAGCCACCAACTGGGGTTCACTCCCCAGCACCACATACGGTTCCTCACGCCTGCCAGGAGTAATCCCTGAGCTTCGAGTCAAGAGCCAGCCCTGAGCTCAGAGCCAGCTGTCAGCCCTGAGCGCTGCCCGAAAACAAAGAACAGAAAAGCCGGTTTCCCTGTCTTCCTGACTGCCAGGGCTTCTGACATCATGTAACTTTCTAAAGCTGGAATCTTCGGGCCAACGAAAACATCACCCACATGGTGTTTCTCCTCCCTAACCTCACCCACCCCACACGGGAAGTGGAGCCTGTGAACGTCACATCTAGGAGGCGGTCAGGCCACAGCCTGGGTTCCTGAGCCCAGGCACCAAGTCCCCCAGGCCCAGGCAGTTGCTTCTCATGTGCTCTGAAGAGTCATTCAAGACCAGGAAAGCATCACAGTCCATCTGAGACACTCGCCAAAGCTGCTCTGCTCACACTCACATCTTCAAATTTTACAAAACGCATGAAAGATCCAGCTCTGGTCTTGAAAATCCAGGTAGTCTTCACAGTACCCATAGCTCTAAGTCCCAAACAGTCTCCGCTGGGTGAGGACACCAAATTCAGGACACGCATTAAGTGTGAACTTCTAAATTGTCAACTAGAGAACGATAGTCATTTCCATGGGTGTCCCATATTCCCTGCACATACAGGTGTTCCGTATGCTGGAAGGTAGAATGCAATAAGAATCTTATTGAAGGGGCTGGAGCAATAGCACAGCGGGTAGGGTGTTTGCCTTGCACGCGGCCGACCCGGATTCGATTCCCAGCATCCCATATGGTCCCCTGAACACCGCCAGGAGTAATTCCTGAGTGTAGAGCCAGGAGTAACTCCTGTGCATCGTCAGGTGTGACCCAAAAAGAAAAAAAAAAAGAATCTTATTGAAGGCTTAGCCATGACTAAAATTTAACTATGCACTTTTTTTTTCACTTCACTAACCTATTTCTGGACCTTTTGTAATTGTTCTTCCAGCCGGCAATGCTGTTTCTGAAACAATCTGCCTACAATTTGGGGTTTTGACAGTCCTAGTTCTGCATCTGCGGGCAAGTCCCAGCTTTTTCACATAGAGAAAGTGGCCAGCCTATCGGTCCCCCCAGAACCCAGTGGACAAGTCCTGCCAACGCAAACAGTGTGTGACCAGCATGGCAGCACCACGGGGTCCCTGACACCCGAGAGTGATTTGGTGTCAGGAGAGGTCACACAGGCTCAGATAAAGACCCAGGGGTCTTTCAAGAGACGTTCCCTGCTGTTCACCGGTTCCAGCGAAGCTCAAACTGGCCCTTGGCTGCATGCACAGCAGAGGTGGGGGAGAGGTCTTGGCTAGCCTCTGCTGTCTTCTGCATCCCCCACCCTGGGCAGGTGCCTTCAGATGAAAACAGGGGGTTTCCCTTGTGCAAATAACAGGGGATGTATGGGTTGGAACAGCAAGGCCAGCCCTAAGGAGCAGAAGCGCTGCTGGCATTGGATTTCCAGTCTCCCGGGCCCTGGGAATTCTGTGTCTCCCCATTGAGATTCTGAGGCTTTGGGCGTCTGGCGACTTGGCCTTCTCCTGCCAGAAGGCAAAGCTTCCCGCTCTCGCTGTTGCTCTTCACCACATCTCTGCTCACTCAGCTGCACAGCCTGACGGCCACCTCCTCTGCCTCCTCCCAGCTTCTGGCTGGTCCTAAGGCCACCCCACACAAAGGGCCTTTGCACATGCAGACACCAATAGCTACACTTCAGCTCCTCAATTCTAGGGCCGCCTCCTCCACCAGAGCCTTCCAGGCCAAGACTGCTTGACTGCAGTAAAGCATTTCTTTCACAACTGATGCACATTGTAACCATTTCCAAGAGTCTCATTCTCCGGAGTGAGGTACATTCATGTCGCTGTATAAGCGTCATCACTCTCTGTGTCTGGAACTATTGGATCATCCCAAATGGAAATTCTGTACCCAGGAAACAGTTTCCCATTCTCCACCCTCCCAGCCCCTGGCAGCCAGGGGTAGAGTTACTTCCTGTCTCTGTCACTTTGCAGGTGTCACCATCAGTGGCTTCATGGGACCCCTGTCCCCTTGTGCCGGCCTTATTCAAGTGAGTAGAGTGCCTTCCCGATTCAGATGTTATCCGGACCTGAATTCCTCCTTTCTGAGGCTGCAGCATCTTCTGTGACATGGATGCACCATGCTGTCCAGCCAACATGTGTCACATGTCCAGCCAACAGTGGCCATCTGGACTCGATCCTGGACCTTTGATGGTAGCCCCTTCACCTTTACCTACTCAGGCCTTATTTTTCTCCAAGGACTTTTCACAGAGGCACTTCTAGCTCCGTTTGTTCCCCAATTCTTCTGCCCTGTGTTTGACGGAGCGGCTCCCGCACACCTGTAGGCTCCTGGAGGGAGGAACTCACCTGCGTCTTGTTCATGCCTGTATTAATCACCTGTACCTGGCTCGGGGCCTGGAGCACACACTGGCTATTGAATAAGTAATTGCTGAATTACTGAATACAAGAAAATCATCTGGCCACCAGAAAGTTTAGAGTGACTCACAAATTCCACAGGACTTTGCATTCCATTGGGAAAGAGAGCGAATTCAACTGGTGTCAGGAGAGGTCACACAGGCCCATGTAAAAGACCCAGTCTCTCAAGAGACGTCCCCTGCTGTTTGCCAGTTCCAGTGAAGCTCAAACTGGCCCTTGGTTGCATGCGTAGCAGAGGTGGGGGAGAGGTCTTGCCTAGCCTCTCAAATTAAATGTGAATTCAAATTAACATTTGTGGGCACATGCAAACACACACACACAGCTCTGGGTATAGACTATTCCCCCTGTAACACATCAGTCTCATTGGCGAAATGCTGTGACAAGTACACTTTAATTTCCTCCATTCTTTCCAAGAATATGTCATATGCCCAAGCAATATGTCCTCAGCATTTTAAAGAAGAAATTAAGAAATGCCACAAACATGGATGAACCTTAGAAGCATGATTCTAAAGGACTGGATAGCACAGTGGTAAGGATGTTGTCTTCCACGGGTTTGATGCCCAGCACTGCCTCTGGTCCCCAGAGCACTGCAAGGGAATATTTCTGAGAAAAAAAAGCCAAGAGCTGCCCCTAAACATCACAGGGTGTGGCCCATGGCACCCCTCCCAGCTCCCCCACCCATAAGAACTTTAAGTCATGATTCTAAATCAAGTAGGTCACTCATACAACCACTAGTGGTGGACTGGTACCACATGCATAGAACATCCAGAATGAGTCAGTGTAGAGAGGCAAGATGTAGACTCGGTGTGGCAGGGGGAATGGGCGAAATGACTAGAGGGAATGGGGTTTCTCTTGGGCGGGGGTGAAGAAAATTCTAGAACATACGAGGTGATGGGGATATATTCATGCACCAAAACCATCATATACCATAAAAGGAAGGACTGTAAAGTCCTGAAGTGGTGTCTCCAGAAAGCTGTACATGGAGGCCTGGTCGGCCTGTATCTGAGGGGCCTTCCCAACGAGACTAGGATGGGGCAGCCCGTAGATCAGGGGTCTCTGTCCCAATACCCTGTGATCTACAGCCCACCTTCCTTCCCCATACAGTCTCCTGAGCTCCAGCAGGTACGAACCCTGGAAGCAAGCCAAGAGTAAGCCTTGAGCACTGCCAAATGTGGCCCCAAATCAAAAACAAAACAAAACAAAAAAACACTTAAAAAAAAAAAAGCCTGCCTCAGTTGCTGGGGGAAAAGGCAGCTGGGATAGAGAAGGGGCCACTAAGACCATAATGGTTGGAAATGTCACTCTGGATAAGAACTGCATGCTGAAAGTAGGTAAAGGAACATTCTGACACTACAATGTGGGTAAACCTCGAGGACACTAAGTGACATCAGCAGTTACAAAAGGGTGCTATTGTGATTCCACTTACAGAAGATGCCTTAGGATAGCCAGGTTCCCGGGGGAGCGGGGCCAGGGCTGCAGGGAGGAGGAAATGGGGAGCACTTGCTGACTGGGTTCAGGGTTTCAGATGGGATGATTGGGAAGGAGGGTGCGTTCAATGCCACTGAATTAACACTCAGAGACAGTTAAAAAGAGTCTGGGGCCAGGAATGTGGCCTAGGTTCAATCCCTGACACCACACAACACAAAATAAGCTTTTTATTTTATGTATTTATTTATTTATATTTTGCCTTTTGGGTCACACCCGGCAATGCACAAGGGTCACTCCTGGCTCATGCACTCAGGAATCACCCCTGGCGGTGCTCAGGGGACCATATGGGATGCTGGGACTCAAACCTGGGTTGGCCGCGTGCAAGGCAGACGCCCTACCCACTGTGCTATCACTCTAGCCCCAACACAAAATAAGCTTTATCTTAGAAATAAGTTACCTTCACAGCCACCAGGAAAAATGAAGTCATGAAATTCACTTATAAATGGATGGACATGGAGAGTATCATGCTGAGTGAAGCAAGTCAGAAGGACAGGGACAGAGATGGAATAATTGCACTCATTTGTAGGATAAAAAACATGTATGAGACTAATATCCAAGGACAGGAGAAAGCAAGGGCCAGGAGGACTGATCCATGGGAGAAAGAAAGAAAGAAAGAAAGAAAGAAAGAAAGAAAGAAAGAAAGAAAGAAAGAAAGAAAGAAAGAAAGAGAAAGAAAGAAAGAAAGAAAGAAAGAAAGAAAGAAAGAAAGAAAGAAAGAAAGAAAGAAAGAAAGAAAGAAAGAAAGAAAGAAAGAAAGAAAGAAAAGGGAAGGAAGGAAGGAAGGAAGGAAGGAAGGAAGGAAGGAAGGAAGGAAGGAAGGAAGGAAGGAAGGAAGGAAGGAAGGAAGAAAAGTTATCCCAGGGCTGAAGAGATGGTAAGGCACTTATTTTGCCCATGGCCAACCTGGGTTCAATCCCAACCATTCCAAGTGGTCCCTGAGCACCATCAAGAGTGATCCCCAAGTGCAGAGCCAGGACTAACCCCTGAGCATTGCCAGGTGTGACCCAAATCCCCAAAAAATTAATGAGAGAGAAAGAGATAGAGAAAGAGGAGGAAGGAGGAAAGGGAAAGGGAGAGGGAGAAGAAGAAAATTATTCCATTGAAAACAAAATTCCAGGCCAGAGAAATAGAACTCAGGGCACTTGCATTATCTGAGATTGACACAGTTCAAATCCCCGGTACCATATATGGTCCCACCATGAGTGATTCCTGAGCACAGAGCGAGGAGTTAGCCCTGAGGACTGCTTTGTTTAAACTGTGCGGTCCAACCAAAACAAAACAAGACTCCCATGAAATTCTGAGAGAAACCTCCTTTCCTCCCCCAAATGCTGGCACAAGCCAAGAAAACAGATTTTTCCTGCATCTTCACAATCTTGCTGGTGGTGAGTCCCACATACTTGGCTTGCTCGTCTCATCAAAAACCGCAACGCTTCCTACAACAGCTGCTAACATCTGGTTGACTTTCTTTTCCAACAACCGTTTTCCCCCAATATGGCAGCAGAGATGGTATTTCCGCCATGGAAGGCAGACACAGCCCCACCTCAGTCTGTGAGTAAGACTGCCTTTACGGGCTAGTTCTCCTGTCTCGACAACTTCTGGGCCTCAGTGAGCACTTATAGGCCCAAGGTTCCACAAATGGATCATATCCAGAGTCCTACAAAATACATCTCATGCCTTAGGAGACTAAAGGGATATGTACTGGGGCCACCACCCCGTTCAGAAAATGGAGAACTCATCCAACCCACCTCAAGAGGGGAGAAGGAAGGGGATGTGGGAGATGGATGCTGGGGGCCTGAGGCATGGCCTGGAGGCTCTCTGAGCTCAGCCCCCTGTGAAGGAAAATGAGCAAATGGAGAGTCAGAGAGATAGCCAAGAGGGCCGGGTGCTTGCCTTATACCCAGTCAACCCAAGTTCAACCCCAGCACCCCAGATAATCCCTCAAGCCCTATCAAGAGTGATCCTTGGGGCTGGAGAGATAGCACAGCAGGTAAGGCGTTTGCCTTGCACGCGGCCGACCCAGGTTCTAATCCCAGCATCCCATATGGTCCCCTGAGCACGGCCAGGGGTAATTCCTGAGTGCAGAGCCAGGAGTAACCACTGTGCATTGCCAGGTGTGACCCAAAAAGCAAAAAAAAAAAAAAAAAAAAGTGATCCTTGAGTACAGAGCCAGGAGTTAGGTCTGAGCACTGCTGGGTGTGGCCCCAAAACAAAATTAAAAAGTTGGAAAACGGATTTCAAACACCAGCTGTTCAATAGCAAACAAACCTCCACTCTGGGGGAACAAAGCCTCTCGACTAAAGGACAGACATCAACACCGGGGGGTCAACAGAGAGGAAAGTCGGCAGCAGAGGCCAGAGCTGGCCCGGGTGCTGAGTCCCAGTTTCCCAGCAGGGCCCACCATGACCCCGGGCACCCCCAGCCCCAGGCATTTTCCGGGTCTGAGAGCTGCACGTGTGGCCATGCCCACAGTCTAAGGTGCCAGATTCGAACTTCCCTCCACCGTGTCAGGCGGCCACACCCTGAGCGGGAGGAAGGGTCCCCGCCCTCCTCTCTTCCCAAGAAGGAAACCCCCACGCGGGCCCCGGGAGAGATGTGAGCACCGTTTGGGAAGTGGACCATTGGCCAGGATGTGTGAGGGCTAGGCCCGGAGGAATGGCTGCAGGAGGTTTTGATTATGGGGCAAGGGAGGGGGTGTCACACCTCCACACCTGGCCCCAGGTGAGCTACATGTAAGTAAGCACCCTCCCTCCTGGGCTCCAGTCTGCCAGCACTGAGGAAGTTTACTTATTTATGGGGGTCGTGGCGGGGGGGGGTCTCCCAAGCACGGCACAGGGCCCTGAGGCCACTCCTGGCAATGTCTGGCCCTGCTATGGGGTCTGAACAGCTCAGTGCTTTGCGGGGAGCATCGGAGGCCTCCGGGCAACACCCCACAGTGCTCAGGAAGCCACGCAGGGCCAGGGCTGAAGCCGGGGCCTACCGCAGGCCGGCAAGCTCTGTGGCCCCGTGAACCGTGCTCGCAGCAGGTGTTGGGAGCCGGAGGGAGGGGGAAGGCCAGACCAGAAGTGGGGTTCGGAGGCCCCATGTGAGCCTGCCGGGACCGAGGTGCGAGCACCCAACAAGGGTGGCCAGGGTGTTCCTCGCAGCCCTGACCGCTCAGGCGGGTCCGGTCACCCGCCCCTGGCTCTCCTTCAGGGCCCCAACGTCGAGGTTGAACCCTCGCCCCGATTCGGGGGACTTGCTCTTGCCACTGCCGGGCACGAACCGGCATTTCTGTTTGCTAAGTAAACACTGACACAGAGAGTGATTCCTGTTCCAGCCACAGAGAAGGCTGCTGGGGAGCAAAGGGCCACCCCACCTGCACCACAGGGCAGTGGCGCTAAGGGCGACTGGCCGCGCTCGGCCTCCTTATCTGAACACTCCCCCTGGAGCACAGCCACGGACCACCGTGCCCTCCACGGGGCAGGCTCGGGAGCCTGCTTCCTGATACAGCCCGGACACCCGCTCTGGGGGGTTAGCTCAGCAGGCTGGAGCCCCGGCTTTGCATGCAGGAGGCTTGGGTTCGAGCTCTGGCACAGCATGGCTTCCCCGCACTGTCGGGAATGGCCCCAAGCCTGGACTCAGAAGTAGCCTCAAAGGCCCATGCTAGCCACAAACGTGTAGTTCACTGGGCTCGGGGCTCCTGGGGCCAGTGAGCTCTAAGTTCTGATTGCACCTGGTACCTACTTAAAGAAAGATGCATTTAGAACAGGCAAAGTGGGGCTGGAGTGACAGCACAGTGGGTAGGGCGTTTGCCTTGCACGCGGCCGACCCGGGTTCAAATCCCAGCATCCCATATGGTCCTCTGCGCACCGCCAAGGGTGATTCCCGAGTGCATGAGCCAGGAGTGACCCCTGTGCATCGCCGGGTGTGACCCAAAAAGAAAAAAAAAACAGGCCAAGTACTAATTACTGAATAATCAGATGATAACATTCTTTCTTTTAGAATAAAACAGACTCTTATCTATACACATATATGAATATATGTATATATATGCATGTATATATGCTTTCTAGAGTCTTATCCACAATGGCCTTAGTGACACAGGATCTCAAAAGGTGTTATTATAACATATGTAATAGATAATAGGATATTAGACACAGGGATATGATTTCAGGAGTAACCTGATTAACAGAATCAAGGATAACTTATCTTGTTATTAAAGTTCTTCTGACAGCAAATTAACTTTAACATATCTTAATAATAAAACACCTACAGGCATGAATACAATTAATCTAACTGATGCCCACAACAGATCTGAAAACTCACAAGATAACCAAAAAGACATCACAAGGAAAACTTTCAAGGATCTTAGTCTAGAAACATGTTCTAAAATAAAGGGCTTAAGAAACTTTAAAGGGCACTTCTCTGTAAAAGTCTGGGGCCGGAATGGAAAGAAGCAAGTTTCTCTACATTCATAGCGCATAAAGTTCTTTTATAATGGTTGGAATCACAGAGCAAAGGTAGAAGGTTAATGAAAATCTCTCTGGAGCAGGTTACAAGGATCACCTGTATTGCATGAATGTTGTTCACAAAAAACTAAAATGGAACACAACCCAGAACAGCAATAAAATATAAAAACTAAACCATGCTGGGTATGATGATTATTTTTCAAAGTGATCATTTTTATAAAGAAAATAAGAAAACCTTCAAACACCTACTCTGTATAAAGGCCACTCACCTGTTCTCACTTATTCACTCAACAACCCAGGGTGGTTGATGGTTATTTTCCTCCAACAGACTAAATAGAGGTTCAGTAAATTTAGGGATAAGGGTATGCAATTTTAAAGGTACATAAATACACGAAGAAGTGTATTTTTATATAAAAAATAAATAAGCTCTTTATTTTTAGGGGGTGAGGAGTCAGAGGCTGGCAAGCTACCCGTGCCATATTCAATATGCCAAAAACAGTAACAAGTCTCACAATGGAAATGTTACTGGTGCCCGCTCCAGCAAATCGATGGGCAATGGGATGACAGTGATAGTGAGGATAGCTTGAAGGGTTCGAGTGCAAGCATGTGGGAGCTTCTAGTTCAATCCCTAGTACTTCTGCCTCCCCACCCCCCAAAAAAATTGTAGGGCTGATGTTCGTTCAAATGGTTCAGAACAAACCCTTTCATGTGTGAGACCTTGCTTTTGCCCCAGCACTAAGTATACCCCCCCCAAACACACACCAAGTATTGTCTCCGATAATTTACTTTTAATTCAATGCATTAAAAGTAAATAGAAGAACTGGAATTTTAGGGCTGGATAGTACAGTAAGTCACATGCCTCGAACATGGCTGACGTGATTGATCACCGGCACCCCACATGGCCCTGTAAAATGGCAAGGGGTGATCCCTGAGCACAGTGGCAGGAGTAAGACCTGAGAACCTGGGAACCTAAATAAAGTCATGTTTCTCGACTCCTTGCTTTAAAAGGAAGAAAGAGGGAAAAGGAGCAAAAGCAGAGACACAGGAAAAGAAACATTCTCGAGTCCCATCTGGTCTCTGCCATAAGCCGAAAGTTCAGAATCTCCTCCACTCCAGGGGCCCCTCAGAACCTATCCCGATTATTACCTCACCCCTGCAGGTTTACCATTACTTTAAAACCTCGTTTTTTAAATATATATATATATATATATACATATATATGTATATCAACAACCCAACACCTCCTAGTTCACAATAGGGCACCCTTGGCCTGCATTTTGCTTAAAATCAAAACCAAAAGAAAGGGCTGGTGTTATCCAGAGTCACTCTGCCAAGAAGCAGCGAGGCTGACCCAACCTGCCACGCCAGTGTAAGTGATGCAGAAAAGTGCTGAAATTCACTAAAACTCCGCCGCTACAAAGCAGCGCCGGAAAGGCGAGGAGCGGTTTGGGGTTTAGTACCTCCACGTAGACCAAGGAAACCTTCACACATAATGAAGACCATTAAGGCAATTCAAAGGCATAATTGCAGAGGCAGCTGCTCTCTCTGGGAAAGCAATCACCTAATAATCATTCGTCATCTTTTGCAGAGTTTGTGCATGTGTCGGTTTTAATAAGTCTTTAACAACAGGTCCAGGGTAATGAATGGCACTTTGGGTCGAACACAGAAGTGCTCCGGGGACGCTGAAAATTAGACGTCTAGTTGCCCTGCGGTTTACTCTGCTAAGCGTCTGGATCGATTATCCCTGGACATCTTGAGAACATTCTTGTCCCTAAAAGCAGGGGGCTTCCGTCGCCCACCTAGGCGAGCCAGCTCACCTTCAAAGAGGAGAGGACGCAGAAAGAAACTGCGAGGCAAAGCCGCCGGGAAGATGGAAAAGTCTCCTCGGCTGCCAAAGCCGCGGACTGTTTCCGGCCCCGCGTTCCCCAAAAAGGACTCGGAGCCACGCGCGGGCCAGAGGACACGGCGGCGCTGGGAGGGCCTTCCCGGGCGGAAATGTGCCCGAGTTTCTTCTTACTTGCCGCGATCGACCCTTTGCCCCGCGACTGCATCCCTTCCGCGCCGTCCCATCCCCGGGGCTCCGCTCTGCGCTCCCCGGAGCCTCCCCACCCCCGGCGGGGACGCGGAGCGCGCGGAGCCGGAGAGCCGCCGGCGATCCCTGCCTCTTCTTACACTTGGGGAAGGGGGCGACGCCGTCACCCCACCAGGTTGGCCTGTCCGCACGCACGCAGCAGTGACAGCGCGGGGCATCAGCCCCGGGCGGCAGGGAGTGGGCCGTGGCAGTGCCCAGGGAGTGGGCGAGGCGACCGTCCTCTCCCCGAAAGTGTCCCTCTTCCCATCACCTCCCCGACTGGGTTGAGGCTCTCGAAGATGTCTGGGGGGACAGGAGAGCGGGGGAAGCTCGGTCCCGGAGCAGGTGATCCCAACGCCCATCCCTCCGCGCAGGTGCGGCCAGGTGCTTTGGTCCTTAAGACTTTTCCAGACACGCTGGCACGGGCTTCCGAAGAAGGGCCCACAAAAAGCGGCCCTGGAGGTCTGACGGGGTGGTGCACCGCGCACTCAAGGGTTCTCAGCGACTCTTCCCCAGGTCCCCCCAGACCCGGATCCTCGGGGCTCAATGCCCGGCATGTGCGCGGCGGACACCCCAAGAAGGCTCCCGGCGGTGGAGAGCGTCGGGATCCGGATGGCACAGCGCTGCCCGTCCCCGCCCGCGGTGACCCCAGCTCCCCGAGGCCGCGGGGGCTCCGGACCCTGCGCCTCCCCGCCCCCGGAACCCCGGCTCCCCACGGGCTGCGGAGCCCGACGGCGCGGACAGCTGCTGCCGCGGCATCCCGGGTGCCCGGAGTCGATGGAATGGGCCGGGAGCCGGCGAGAGGGGGGTCGGGGACCCCGGCGCCGCGCCCCTCCTTACCTGGCGCTCGCTGGGCCCCGGCTGGGGCATCCGCGGGTGCGCGCCCGTCCGCGCGCTCGCTGCGCACCTGGCCGCTCGGCCCCAGCCCCGCCGCCGCGCTAGCGCTTCATGGCGCACGGGGGCTGGCCCGGGGCCGCGGGCAGCGTGTCCAGTTGGCGGCGGCTCGGCAGTGGCTCCCGGCCTTCCCCCCGCCCCGCGTCCGCGCGCCCTTCCTCCGCGGCCGCCCCTTTTCTCTCCGCTCCCCGGGACCGGCCAAACTGGTTCCTCCGCTCGCGGGTGGTGCCCGCCGTCTCCCTCCGGCGGCCGCCGCTGCGGCGCGCGGCAGGGGTTGCGGCTGGGGGCGGGCCCGGCCGTCCGCCCTCCCCCCGGTCCCTCCCGGGGGCGGAGAGGGGCTGGAGGGCGAGCCCGGGGCGGGCACCGCGCCCGGCACGCAGGTGGGCACCGCGGCGGCGTCCCGAGCGCGCCCCGAGCGCGCCCCGCCGTGGTGGCGGCGACCTCGGCTCCCCGGCCCTGCGGCCCCCGCGGGCCCCGGCGCGCCCACCCGCCCCGGGTCTCTTTCCCGCCGCCCCGGGTCGGGGATCGAGCCAGTCCGGAAAGCTGGCGGGGCCGCCTCTCGCCCGGGACCTGAGCGCCCTCGGTAAGGGGAGCCGAGAGCCGTCGGCGCCAAGTCACGTTCAGGGCCAGGTCACCGGAGGAGCGTGGCGCTTCGCCGCGGGGAGGGCGAGGGCAGGGAGAGCGCCAGGACTCGGAGAAGCTCACGCTGTCTTTGCAGCATGCGGGGGGAGGGGTGTGTGTGTGTGTGGGGGGGGTTCTATTGTAGTTTAGTTTTTGGTTAGGTTTTGAGATCAAACCCCGGGCTGGAGCGATAGCACAGCGGGTAGGGCGTTTGCCTTGCACGCGGCCGACCCGGGTTCAATCCCCAGCATCCCATATGGTCTTCTGAGTACTGAGTACCGCCAGGAGTAATTCCTGAGAACAAACCCCTTCTCACCCCTTTGGCATCAAAAGGAGCTAAGGTAGTGTGTGTGTGTGTGTGTGTGTGTGTGTGTGTGTGTGTGTGTGTGTGTGTGTGTGTGTGTGTGTGGTGAATGGCCGGTATGAGTGGAAATTGCACGTAGTTGAGAACTGGAGTCTAATTAAGCTGTGAATCTCAAGAGTTACTGAGTTCCTGCCGGGGCCGGTGACCCCATAGCTCCTCCTGCTTATCCACCATGCCCAATAGGCTGTAATAACAATGGGCCAAGGAGAGGAGGTGATGGCCGGGAATTGTGGTACCTGCAGCCAGAGTTGGAGCCCAGGGACCGCGTGTCCTCTCAAGCACCCCAAGCACCACTGCAGGAGGAGGAGGAAGAGAGAAGGAAGCCGTCAAGATGTATGGGAGTTCGCTTGACTAAGGAGACGGGGCAAATACATGCATATCCAATATCCTGGGCATTGGACTCCCATCTGGAGGCCGTGCAGAGGAGCTATGTTCAAGGTGGAACGCAAAGACCCACCTTTTCAGGACCAGGGTTGCACAGAGCTGGTGTGAGCGTCACCTACCCATGTATATAGCAACCAAGAGGGTTAAACCAAAGGCCCGCCTGGTTTCTGTTTCATTACTCAGGCTTGACCTTTGACCACGCGGTACTGGCTGGTCCTCTAATCTATCTGGGCCTCAGTTTCCTTGATCATAAAATGAGATTGGACAAGACGATCTCAAATATGGAAAATTTTCTGAAACCAACAGCCGGTTAAGGGTACAGAAGCGAGAAAACACAGGGGCAGGAAAATCCACTGGCATCGTAGTCAGCTGGGGGGTCTGCTGAGGGGGGGATGGCCGAGCCCAGCAAGGGTCTGACGGCCCAGGAGTGCTGGCACGCAGGCTTGGGAGCGCAGGCTTGCTCTGGGCTGCATGTGGAGGCATTGGTTGTTTTAATCAGGGCAAGGGAAACTGTCCCTTGTGATTTAGGGGCTATCCTGAGATCATCCGGAAGATGATAGGACTGAAGGAGTAGGGGACTACTTGGAAGGTAGAACAAAGGGCCTGAAGTAGTTGGCAGGGAAAGTGAGAGTGGAGGCGGGGAAGAGGCTCGGGGAGGAGAAATGGCCAGAACAAGGAGTTTGGTCCAAAAGTTTGGACCCCTTCTGGCTGCTCCACCAAGAAGTGCTCATTCTGTTCCAGAAAGCAGTGCCTTGGTGCCAGGGAGATGGGGCAGGGGTTGGGGGCACATGTGTGCTGGCTCCCATTCTCAGCAACGCCTGGTGCCCTGACCGGCCACCAAGGAGCAACCCTGAGCGCTGACGGGCCACAATGCAGCGGGAGGGAGCAGTGTGGAAAAAGCCACACCGTGGATATTGTTTCAAAGATTCAACAAATATTTGTAGAGTGTGCAACTCCTTGCTGGGAGGCACTGTTGTCATTTCTAAATCTATCTAAATCTAACCAGACAGGCTCATTGTACCGACAAGGTAACAAAGGCTTGGGGAAAAAAGTAGAAGAGGGACAGCGGGGGGTGGGCATTGGGGGGCAGGGTCTCTGAAGGTCCCTTCTAGTGTTATAAAAGTTCAGTATCTTCATCTGGGTGGTGGCTTTATGAAAGCCAAGCTATCTAAGAGTTCATTGACCCACACACTTAGGAGCTAAACATGAGGGCAGGAGAGATAGCACAGGGCTTGAGGTGCTTGCCAGTTGGATCCCTGGCACTGCCAGGAGTGATCCCTGAGCCACAGAGCCAGCCCTAGGCTCTGCGCTGCCAGGTGTGGCCTCCAAACAAACAGACTTAAGAGGATTTAAACATTAAACAATGAAGCAGATAATAGTAATAATTAAAAAAAATTAGAATAGGGGTAGAGGGGCCGGAGCGATAGCACAGCAGGTAGGGCATTTGCCTTGCACGTGGCTGACCCAGGTTCGATTCCCAGCATCCCATATGGTCCCATATGAGCACCGCCAGGGGTAGTTTCTGAGTGTAGAGCCAGGAGTAACCCCTGTGCATCGCTGGGTGTGACCCAAAAAGAAAAAAAATTAAAAAATTAAAAAAATAGAATAGGGGTAGAGACAAGGAGTGGAGGACAGAATTGTGTGGGTAAGAAGTGTGAGGAGATGCACTTGCAAAGGACTAGCAAGAAGGGAGAAGTCTCCTCCCAAGCTGGAGGTATTCTTTGAAAAGTCCTCTGAGAGAGGAAAAAGTGTCTGCTAGAGAGGAGGGGGTGGGGCTGGAGGGGGCCAGGGGAGGCTGGGAACCGGGAACCTTGGTGGTGGGAAATGTACGCTGGTGAAGGGACAGGTTTTGGAACATTATATGACTGAAACCTCAATCGCGGACAACTTTGTAGAACTTTGTGACTGTGTGTCTCACAGTGATTCAATTCAAAAAATTAATTAAAAAAAAAAAGAAAAGTTCTCTCACCTAGGAGCCCCCGCCTGGGGTGCATTTGAGCCCCGCTGGCCTGGGGTCCCGCCTTCTCGCCAGCCTCCTGCACCTTCCTGCTGGGCGGGAGGGCGAGTCCTGGAAGCACATGGTCTGATACTGCAGAGACAGGCAGTGTGGCTCACCCGGGCCTCCCGACTCCTGGCCTTGCCGAAACCATGCCACCCTATGGTGCCCTGTCAGGTCAGTCACTGAAAGTGCCTCATGCATGCGACAAGGATTGACGTATCAACTTGCCTCACGCTGACATGAGTCACTCAGGAGAGGTCTGCTCCATCGCAGCAGCAGCCCGTCCCCGCCCCCGCCCCAACGCAGCCGCCCCTTCCCAGGGTCCTAGGTAGGACCTAATGAGCACCCCAGGTTTCAGTGGCAACCCACCACATACAGCCGCCCATCCCCTCCCCTCACTGGGGGACACTGTGAACACGCGCAGCCCTGTCTAAAAGGGGAGAACAATACTTTTCTCAGCTGCCGTAGTTGGTCATTTCCTCCAACTGTTTCTTTTCTCCCCTTCTTGGCAATGCCTTTGTGCGCATTTCCATGATCAGGGCAGGAAGGGAGGAGAGGCTGCCAAGAAATCAAGCTCCACTTGACTGAACATTCATTTCCCAGAATTTTTATTTATTTATTTATTTTTCCACAAGATAAGCTCTAAGAGAGAAAGGATGGGTTGAAAGCGAGGTGAGAATGCCCGTCTTACTAAGCCCGGTCATTTAAGCTAAAGTGTTTAACGCCAATGGAAAGATTCTCTACCGCCCTATGGGCTATTGTAGCTGGGCTTGGCAGGCAAGAGGAACTCAGCTGGAAGGTAAATTCCTCACTGCCACTGCCTAGATCAGCTCCAGGATTTTGTTTTTCTTATTTTGGCCTTAAAACCAAGCTCCCGGAAGCCACATCTTGCGGCCTAGTTCTCCCTCTTGGAGAACCTGGCAGGTTACCTGATAGTTTCCTGCCCACATGGGGGAGCCTCGCAAACTCCCCATGGCGTATTCATATGCCAAAACCAGTAACAATGCTGGGTCTCATTCCCCTGACCCTGAAAGAGCCTCCAGCGCTGCATCATTGGGAAGGATGAGTAAAGAGAGGCTTCTAGAATCTCAGGGCGAGGACAAATGGAGACGTTGCTGATACCGCTTGAGAAATTCGATGATCAACGGGATGATGATGATGATGATATTTTTGGCCCGGAGGCTGCTCAGGGCTTACTCCTGGTGGTGCTTAAGGATCACAGGGGGCGTTGGGGATGGAACCCAGGCCAGCTGCATACGAGGCAAGTGCTTTACCGGTGCTACTATCTCTCTGGTCCCAACGCCAGACTTTGGAACATGGTAAAGAAGATGGTAACATGGTAAACAAATGTGTGAGCTTGTCTGCAATAAGGAAAACTGGGAATTCCAATGACTGGCCCTCTTTTTTTTTTTTAAAATAGAACTTTATTTTATCTTTACTTCCCGTTCTCTTTCCTCTTTGTAGTTGTGATTGTGCTAACAGTGGTTGCACACTTGCTTGTGATGTTTGCACCCTTGTTCGTGGTTCTCACACGCTTGTCTGCAATGCTCACGTTGGTTGCAGTGCCCTAGTTCCCCCACTGTGCTGCTCACAGGGATCATGCTCCTTTGGTCACCGGGCTTGTTGGGTGCCGTGCATTATTGTGGCACTTGCACATACCTGGCTGCCATATGCTGGAGTTCACACACTTTGTTGTGATCCTGGGGACCCCCAAGCAGCAGAGCCACCAGGTACACACCTGACGGGGGACGGCACTGGGGTTGGAACGCAAGACCTCAGGTGCACTATCACTGAGCTTTCTCCAGGCCCAGATAAAATTCTATCTTAAAATTGATAGAATTTTAAGCAGCTAAAGATGATACACTTTGTTGTCTGTAAAAATAATTTTCTAAATACCTCTGACTGATTCTGATTTCTACCTCCGTTATAGTGATCTATTCTCTTGACCGACATTTAAATTTTGGGTGGGGGCCTGGGGAGATAGCTCTAAGGGCTAGAGTATATGCTCTCTTTGTATGCGGGAGCCCAGTTTGTACCCAGTATCTCGTGGTCTCCTGAGCACCACTGTGTGTGCCCGTCCCTCCCCAAGTTTTTTAAAATTCACTTGCAAAGTGGATCAACATGGAAAGTATCATGCTAAGTGAAATGAGTCAGAAAGAGAGGGACAGACAGAAGAATTGCACTCATCTGCAGAATATAAAACAAACGAATGGAGGCTTAACACCCAAGAATAACAGAAATAAGTACCAGATTTGCTCCATGGCTTGGAGACCAGCCTCACATGCTGGGGGAAAGGGCAGCTCAGACAGAGAAGGGAACACCAAGCAAAAATGTGGTGGGAGGACCCGTTTGGGATGGGAGAGGCGTGCACGGAGCAGACTATAGACCTAATGCATTGGCCACCCAAGACCTCCATTACTAACCACAATGCCCAAAGGGAGAGAGGGAACAGAGGGGAATGCTCTGCCAATAAGGCGGGGGGGGGGGAAGGGGCTTGGGGTGGGAGGGGGTGGGAGGAATGATGGGGTCAACAGTGGAGAACGGGTACTGGTGGAGGGATAGATACTCAAGCTGTATATGACTGAAACACAAGCACAAGAATATGTAAACCTGTATCTGTACCCCCACGGTGATTCATTAATAAAAAATTAAAACTAAAAAAAATCACTTGCAAAAGAATCATTAATACCAGTAGCCAAGTGTCCCTTGGTTATTTTGACAGTACCCATGCTTGACATGCAAGAGATTTTCTTTAATTTATTCTTTTATTGAATCACCATGTGGAAAGTTACAAAGCTTTCAGGTTTAAGTCTCAGTTAAACAATGCTCGAACACCCATCCCTTCACCAGTGCACATATTTTACCACCAAGAATCACAGTATACCTCCCCCCAACCCCGCATGTGTAACTGGTAAATTTTACTTTACTTTCACATTACTTTGGACATGCAAGAGATTTAGGGGTGGACTGGAGCAATAGTACAGAGGGTATGGTGCTTGCCTTGCACACAGCCAACCTAGGTTTATTCACCAGCATCACATATGGTTCTCTGAGTGATCCCTGAGCACAAAGCCAGGAGTAAGCCTTAGGCTCCTCCAAGTCTGGCCCTAAATAATTAAAAAAGTATTTTGGAGAGCGATTCTTCCTGAAAAAGTGATTAAAATGTACCTCTTTCATTTCCTGGTGATGTAAACATGTGGGATTAGTCTACCATCCCACTATAAGGAAGAGATTTCAGAGAGATATTACCTGCACAGAGAGGTAATGAACATGACTGAAGTGATGGTGACAAAATAGTGCCCCATGAACTGAATTCATATAATAACTGTGACATTTAATCTTAACTTAATCAACAGCTTCCCAGCTTACCTGTGATCCTTGTTCCTCTGTGTTTTCAGGGAACTGAAGAAGTTTGTACTATCCATCCATGCCCTGTTGCAACTCTTCTACCTCTGTCTTGAAAATATGGGGACCTGCCCAGAGATCCATCTAAGCCCCGTCCAAGCTGCTTGCCATTCACTGATTTCTGAACAACTCTCCACGGCCCCTCTGTTTGAGATGTCCTGCTCTGTCTGCCTCATCTCTAGCTCCAAAGGGACTTTACAGATAAGCCTGGCCCCGGTGTCTGCTTCCTGATTCCCCCTGCAGGGTGCTCACCTCCAGGGAAGCCCTCACGCCCCTGGATTTGAACTTTGCTGTCTCATACCCCACCACCCCGTGAGTGCGGGCTGTGTCTACTCTCAGCCTTGCGTGTTGTGCTGGGGTTCTCTGTGCCGTGAATTCTTGCAACATGAATGAATGGGTCATAGTCCTCGTCTGTCGTTGACAGTATTTTCTTCTGTTGGTGATTTATCTAATCATTTGCTATTGTTGAATATTTCTGCCCCTCCCAAATCAGCTTCCAGAAATATCCAATGACTCACAGCTATTTTAAGTGCTTTGAAACATCTCATTTCTCTGTTGATTCTGTATTTATGAGGTTGGGGTTTTGCCTCCTTTTTTTTCCCACTCTAGAAACAGTGCGCCTCTATTACAAGAAAAGGTTTTATTTTTTTGGAGATGAGGCATAGGTACGCCTTTGAGGATGTCAGTGGAGCAATGGAAAGAATGGTCTTTGGGGTAGAGGGACAGTCCAGAGGTTAAAGCATCTCCTTGCACACGGCCAGACCTGGTTTAATCCCCTGCACCACATAAAGTCCCCTGAGCACTGGTAGAAATGATCCCTAAACATAATGCCTGCAGTAGCTTCTGAGCACACACACACACACACACACACACACACACACACACTCCACAAAGTTTTAAAAAAAAAGGAATTATGCTTAGAGTCTTCCCCAAAGTTAGAACAAATAATGCTGGCTATGAGCCTGGTTCATTTTGTTTCATTTTCCTAAACAGGTCATCCCTCCAGGTTAAGGAAAATTAAATGCAAATCAGTAAGACATAATTTTCACTAATCACACTGCAAAGTTGTGTTTTCTTTTCCAGTCCAGGATTGAAATTTATTGTCACTGTCTGTGCATTCATATGCAGTTTGTGGTTTTGCAAATGATGCAACTTCTTTGGAAGGAAATTCAGAAGCAGGGATCAGCAATTTTAAGTGCATGTGCCTTATGTTGTCAAATGAACATCTAGGAATTTATCTCAAAATCGTACTTGAATATGTTCCCAAAGGAACAGAGATATTCACTGCAGAAGGTTTTCATTGCAAGAGACTAGAGTTGTTCACATAAGCTTTATTTTTTCCCTTCTTTTTTTTTCTTTTATTGAATCACCATGTGGAAAGTTACAAAGTTTTCAGGTTTAAGTCTCAGTTATACAATGCTTGAACACCCATCCCTTCACCAGTGCACATATTCCACCACCAAGAATCATAGTATAGCTCCACCCCGCCCCCCCTCACATCCCCAGCTTCCCACCCTGCCTAGAAGAAATACGAATGGCTGAGAGGCACATGAGAAAATGTTCAACATCACTAATCATCAAGGAAATGCAGATCAAAACAACAATGATATATCATCTCACACCACAGAGACTGGCCCACATCTCAAAAAACAAAAGCAACCAGTGTTGGCATGGATATGGGGAGAAAGGGACTCTCCTTCACTGCTGGTGGGAATGCCGACTGGTTCAGCCCTTTTGGAAAGCAATATGGACTATTCTCAAAAAATTAGAAATTGAGCTTCCATTTGACCCAGCAATATCACTCCTGGGAATATATCCCGGAGAGGCAAAAAGGTATAGTAGAGATGACATCTGCATTTGTATGTTCATTGCAGCACTGTTTACAATTTATCACATAAGCTTCAATAGAGGATACACCCAACAAATAAATCTCACAAGAGAGCCACAAGCTGCAGAGACGTCTCCAGATACTGCGCCAGGCCGAACCTCATCTGGAACAACTGGAGTGGGGGCTGGCAAGTCCCTCCACCTGCCTCAACAGAATCCCAGCAACAAAAAACCTCCAGAACCCAATCACCGCCCGTGCTCACAGCCAATCTCCACAGGCTCAGGAAGAGCCCCTGACACATGAGAATGAACCTGCTAAAAACCAGCTTTTGTGACGGAATTCTCCAGGCTCTCCTGGAGTTGGGAATTGGCAACCTTCCCCCTATTTCCCTGTCTACCTTGGAGCCTGGTGGCCACATCCATGAACTGCGTCCGGTGCCTTATAAACTCATTAATGGCCATGATCCTGAGACTCACAAATCTCTCAAGAGAGCCCCAAACTGCAGACATGCCTCTGGACCCCAAAGTCATCTCCAGTGATATCACTCTATTTAAAATTTCAGAATCCCTGGAGCACGCGGCTGCATTTGTGGCTGTGCAAGATTTCATACTCTACTCCACAGTTGTACCAAGAGTAGCACACCACATTTGATGGGGTTAAGGTAGAAGAAGGCAACCAATCTTGATTCAAAAATAAATAAATACATTAAATAAATAAATAAATATTAGCACACAAGGCTCAACCATGTAACAATCTAGATTACCAATATGTAACAATTAGATCACCAAATTAGTAATCTAATTGATTAGTAATAGATTACTAGCCATGTAATCTAATAGATTAGTAATAGATTACTAACCCTGTTAATAATCTCTTATAAAAGGCTTAATGACTCTGGTGGGATAAAAAAAATCTTCACACATTTTCACACATTTTCCCTTAAGGAAATTTTCTGGATCTTAACGCATTATTCATAACAAACCATACAAAGTAAATTAATTAGGGCCTGCTTTTGTGACAGGCTTGGGTGGTAATGGGGTAATTAGAAATAATGATGGTGAGAAGGTATTTTGGTGGTGGAATTAGTGGAATTGGTGTTGGAATGGTGAATGTAATAAATTACTGTGAACTACTTTATAAAAATAAAATAAAATGGAAAGGAAATAAAGAATACAACACCCATAGAATGGGGTAATAATCAGCTATTTTTAAAATAATTTAGGAGATATACCTTGAGGCACCACAGGTATGGCCTGAATGGAGCTGTGTCCTCAGGTTCTTTCATTACATACACAGGACCTGATCTCTGAGCACCAGAAAAAAGGAAAAGAAATCAATTAGGGAGATCTAGATGACCTCTTGATTGGACCCTCTCTCAGCTGTGTGAGAAAATGCCAGGTATGGAAGAGTGTTTGTAAATGTGAGTGATGTTTTTTGATGCTCTCTATTTATGTAACCTGTGAATAATATAGATGTGTTATGTATTTAGGTAATAGGTAATAGAATGGACTTATAGTTTGTATAAGAAACTGATTATAGTATTTACTTCTAGGGGAAAGAATTATTTTTTTATTTATTTATTTGCACTTTTTTTTATCACACCCAGTGATGCACAGGAGTTACTCCTGGCTCTGCACTCAGGAATTACTCTTGGCAGTGCTCAGGGGACCATATGGGATGCTGGGAATCAAACCCGGGTCAGCTGTATGCAAGGCAAATGCCCTACCGACTGTACTATCACTCCAGCCCCAAAATAATAATTTTTACACATATCTTTATACCGTTGAAACTATTTTACTATGTTTCTGTGTAAATTTTAATAGAATTAATAGATTTTAGTCATAGTAATATAAGTATACATATAATGCATATGTAAATATATCCACACAGTTTGAAAACTAGGGACTGGAACTATAACCCAATCAACAAAGCATGCTTTGGCGTGAGGGTGGTCCAGGTAGGTACAGCACTTCATACGGTGCCCTGGGCACTGCCAGGAGCAACCTCTGAGCGCAGAGCTGGGGCAGCCCCCGGCACCTTCGGGTGTAGCCCCAAAACAAAACAAAACAAAACTCAAGTAGCACTACAGAGTTTCTAATGAAAGTCAACAATCACCCTCTCGGGGGCTGGAGCGATAGCACAGCGGGTAGTGCATTTGCCTTATGCACGGCCGACCCGGGTTTAATTCCCAGCATCCCATATGGTCCCCTGAGCACCGCCAGGAGTAATTCCTGAGTGCAGAGCCAGGAGTAACCCCTGTGCATTGCCAGGTGTGACCCAAAAAGCAAAAAAAAAAAAAAAAAGTTCAACAACAATAAAAAACCAATCACCCTCTCTCAGGCTTCTCCAGCTCAAATACTGTTTCCTGGAGACAATCATTTGTAAACTTTCAGTTGGTTCTTATATTTACATTCATATAATTAATAATGTGTTTTAATTACTTTTGGGGGTGCTTTTCTGTCTCAAGCCTTGTATCCCGACTTTCCATTATGGAGGAGGAAGGGATGCTCCTTGTATGATGTATTTTCTATTCCCTGCTAGCATGGACTCCTCCATTCATTCTCCCACCATAATTACATCACGGTTTGTCATTGTTATTCAGTGAATCTGTGTTAGGACTATGGGAATAGTGCTTGTGGCTAAGCTATGTTGCATATGCTCCCATAAGATTTTTGGTCTTAATGATTGCTTTTAGTACACTTTATCCACTGTCCCCCAATCAGTATCATTATTTAGCCTCATAATTCAGTCTCAGGAAGGTCAAGCCAAACATGGAATTACTTGGTTCGCAGTTCCTCCTACCCAAGACATTCTTCAGCCGTCTCCTTTTGTCCTCTGATTGCCGCTGTCTTATAACTCTTACCTCCATGGTCATTCAAGAGTCCTTTTTACCTGTCCTCGCCACACATTTTTTTTTTTGCTGCACTTGCTAATTCTGTCAGAGTCCATTTGGGAAAGGGATTGAGAGAGAGAACTATCTGTGAGACTTACTGTACCAGTGAAGATTCCTTCAACTGTGAGTGATAAAATCCTGGAATAACAAATAGATTCTTATTTATTTATTTATTTATTTAGCATCACACCCGGCATTGCTCAGGGGTTATTCCTGGCTCTGCACTTAGGAATCATTCCTGGTGGTGCTTGGGGGACCATATGGGATGCTGGGAATCGAACCCGGGTTGGCCGCCTGCAAGGTAAATGCCCTACCTGCTGTTATATCACTCCAGCCCCAACAAATAGATTCTTGAAGTTAATGATGATGACCATAACTCTCTGGAGTTGGAGAATTCAAGATTTAATTAGTGGTTCAGTGACATCATCAGGACCCAGATAATTCTCGTGCTCCTGCTGTTTCCCTCTCCATGAAGGGAGTCACAGAGGGAGACACAGCTTTCACAGCAGAGGAAGACACAACTGCAGGCTAATTCCATTTTCTATAAAGTGACCCTTGAGCAATCCTGGCTTGGTGGATAGCCAGAAGAATGAGTTTATGACATTCCCCCCCTTTTTTGGAGTGGGGTAGGTTGGAGGCACACCTGGCAGTGCCCAGAGCTTACTCATGGCTCTTAACTCATGGAACATGCCTGTCAGGCTCCTGAGACCATATGGGGTTTCAGGAATCAAACCCAGGCCAGATGCATGCAAGGCGAATGCCCTCCTTACTCTTTGCAAAACAAAATTTACTCTGGCCTGGAGTTTATGATATCTTTGGCATCTATTTTGGGGAGCTGGTCTCATTTTACATGGACAAAGAAAGGTGGGGCAGTTGGTTTGATGTGTGACTTACAGGTTCTGTACGTAATGCATGTCTGAAAATGTCCTCATGGTAATGCACTGCTTATCAATGGAGATGTGTTCTGAGAGATGCATTGTTAGTGATTTTTGTCATTGTGCAAATTTAGATGTGCTATGATACACTTAGGTGTCATAGACTGCTACACAGCTCCATTATATACAGAAACCACCACTGATTATGCAATCCACCATTGATCAAAACATCATTATGTGGAGCATGCCTGTAGTCGACTTTCATAATTTGGCTGGGTGTAGAACTCTAGGAAGTTTGTTTTTCCCCTTAGAATTGTAAAGGTTGCATTGACACTGTTCAGGTGTTATGCTCACGACAAGTTCTTTTGTATGATATATCTAGCTTTCCACCCTGGGAAAAAAATTTCTCTCATGCTAAACTTCACTGGAATGTGGCTTGGTGTGGGTACACATTATGTTTCAACTTACCAGGTAATGACAAAACGGTAATGCATGTTTTTGAGTATGCTTGTTTTTACTGAGCCATACCAGCCAAAGTTCAGCAACACTCTGCTGTGTGCAGGGGTCACTCCCAGTGGTACTTGGGGGAACGTATGGTGACAGGAATTGAAACCATGGCCTCAAACATGCAAGGCAAGTACTCTACTGCGGGTCTCACCATCTATTCAATGTGTGCATTGTTTAGAACAAGAACAAGGGGCAGAAATGCAGCTCAGCACTAGAGCACTTGCCTTGCACACATGAGGCCCAGGATTTGATTGCTGGTACCACCCAATAAATAAAATGTAAACAGCCACTCAAAATTTAGTATATAATTTGTTTTTCTCAATTTAATTAATTTTTGTTCAATAAGGATCCGTCTGAGGCATCATATTTCACTGCATAAGCATCACACCTATAATGCTGGTCTATAAAAAAGCCATAGGGGCTGGAGTGATGGCACAGCGGGTAGGGCGTTTGCCTTGCACGCGGCCGACCCGGGTTCGATTCCCAGCATCCCATATATGGTCTCCCGAGCACTGCCAGGAGTAATTCCTATGTGCATGAGCCAGGAGTGACCCCTGTGCATCGCCGGGTGTGACCCAAAAAGAAAAGAAAAAAAAAGCCATAATGGCCACCCTCATTTTTTTGGAAAAAAAATTGGTATAAAATCTGTGATGATTATGTGGTGAGATATGGTATTAATGACAATGACAAACACCTTTTCTGGACCATACCTTTTGTAATACTTCACATTCTGTGGGGCCTTGGACGTCACCTTTTGTCCCCTCACTGCCTGGTTCCAATCTGTCCTCTTTGCCTACTCTCCACATTCAAAACTCACCAAAACCCGGCACTTTTATCACCAGGGCAACACACCCAATACACTGATTCACAAAGTGGTGTCAATAACTTAAAATACTTTGGGGCATTCTTTCTAGTCACAAGATTTCATCAATTCCTTCCCTGTCACTATCATCTCTTTTCTCTCTCTCTTTTTTAACATTTCAATCCCGATCCAATTGAAATTTCTGTCTTATATATTGAATAAAGTATTAGTCTAACTTCATGTTTTTCAAATGGCTAACCCAGCCCTTCAGCATCATTTATTTATAAGTGCGCTTTTGCTTTAGTGATCTGAGATGATGCTTTTGTCTTATTCTCAGAGATACACCTGTTTCTGTCTCACTGGTCTGTCTGCCTCCAGAGTCACCAGTATTATGCTATTAAGTCAAAAGACTTTCTAGTTTTACTTCATATCTATTGGAAGCTGGTCCTCTCTCAAAACCTTTCTGTGTGATGTCTTTGTTCCTATGTTTGTTTAACACTTTTTTTGGGTGCATATGTGACTGACTCATCCTGCAGGTTAGGAATAACTAGACTCCTTCGAGTTCCCAGGAATTACTTTATTGAAAGAAGTTTCGATGGTGCTTTGTCTCTTGACTAGGACTGGATAAATGTTTTTCTGAAAGTGTAGCACTATTTCCTTTCATATTTCCCCTTGGAACAGGATCTGACTGGTCCAGTGGAATTTCAATCTGAAGTGGCAGGAAAGTCTTCTATGTTGTCCCAGTGTGACCCTCAGCCGCTGAGAGGCGGGGTGAGGGGGAGTTTGTAGAGAGACTTAGGTGATTGTCAGCACTTCCACACAAGTCTTATTAATTACCAGGCACATCCACCCTTTCTTCTCTGCAACCACCACTGGCTCTTCATCTGGTAAGAATCTTTGAACAGGGTGGGGAGACGGGCAGAGAGATGGTACAGTGGGTAAGGTGCTTGCTTTGCATGAGGTTGACCTAGGTTCAATTCCTAACACCCCATAGGGTCCCCTGAGCCTGCTAGGAGTGATCCCTCAGCACCACTGGGTGTGGTCCTCCCACCTCCAAACAAACAAATAGAAGGAGTTAGTCTTCTCTCAGACACAGCCACCCCCACTTCCCTTGAGTTTCAAAGCCAAGAAACTCACCCCTGAGTGTGTGGGAGATATGTGTCTCTGCCTGTCCTGTTTTGCACTGGAGAGGGTCCCGAGCACGACATCAGACTCCAACATCTTACAGCTTTTTCCAGCATCCAAGAACAGTCCCACAGGATGTGGGAGACAGAGCTAACAGACGACCCTCAGGATCACTCCATCTTCTTGGTTATTAAGATTTGAGCCAGCACCAAGCTTGTGGCTCCCTCTTGCTCTCCTGTCTCTCTCCTTGGGAGGCAGATGTACTTAAGATAGTCCTCATGCTTTTATGGATGGAGAATTCTAGCTAATCTTCTTCCCTATCCTTAAAGAAACTAATTCAAACACACATTTCCCACCTAACGCACCCCCCCCCCATGGGTTATTACAGCTCTGCTTCATCGGAAAACCATCTCGCTCTCCATGTATATCACGCAGTCTAAACAATCTTTGACATGAGCATATGGGCACCTGGTCAAGAATTACTCAGATTTCATCTCGTGAGTCGAAGATTGCTGTACTTCCCTGACTCCGCACTTCCGTCCTGTGACTCACTTAGAATCAGTTCCTTTCTTAAAAACATTGACAATTTGATACTGGCAGAAGATTTTGGTGGTAATGCCAACCATTTGGTACTGATTGCTGGTCATAGGCAGGGTGAGGAAGCCCCAGCTTTTGGTTGAATTTTCCCCTTATCCAAACAGGAGAATCTCATGTGATACAAAGGCTGAGGGCTGGCCCGTGTAATTAACTGGGAAGGGAGCCCCCAAGACAGGCATTCCATGAAATCAATGTCATATTTCAGGGACTCTCCAAGAAATTAAAAATCTGTATATAATTTTGAAATTTTAAATATTTTTTATTGGGAGTCAGAGCAATAGTAGAGTGGGTAGGGTACTAGCTTTGCACACAGCTGACCTGGGTATGATCCCCAGCATCCCATTTGGTCCCCTAAGTAGCACCAGGAGAAATTCCTGAGTGCAGAGCCAGGAGTAATGCCTAAGCATCACTGGGTGTGGCCCTAAAACCAGAAAATAAGTATTTTTATTGACTGGAACTGTTCCTTCTCTAAGGGGCAGAAAGACACATAGTATATGCTTTATTTGTTCATTTATTTTGGGCCGCACTCAGTAGTGCTGAGGGCTTACTCCTGGGTCTGTGCTCAGAGATTACTCCTCATGGGACTCAAAGGAACAAAAGCCGATTGGCCTCGTGCAAGGTGCACTACCGCTGTACTATTGCTCTAGCCCCATAGTATATGCTTTAAAACATTTTTCTTAATTACAAGTTAAATTTAAAAAAAACTAAAAAAATCCAAACAAACAAAAAATCAAGTAATACAAGTGATGACAATACAAGTTAAAACTTAAGTGTCCTAGTCTTCTTTTTTTGGGTCACACCCAGAGATGCACAGGGGTTACTCCTGGCTCATGCACTCAGGAATTAACTCCTGGCAGTGCTCAGGGGACCCTATGGGATGCTGGGAATCGAACCCAGGTCGGCCACGTGCAAGGCAAATGCCCTCCCCGCTGTGCTATTGCTCCAGCCCCAAGTGTTGATCCTTTGATAGCTGTGCTATCACTCTAGTCCTACTAGCATAGCGGGTAGGGCATTTGCCTTGCATCCGGCCAATCCAGGTTTGATTCCTCTGTCCCTCTCAGAGAGCCCGGCAAGCTACCAAGAGTATCCTGCCTGCACAGCAGAGCCTGGCAAGCTACCTGTGGCATATTTGATATGCCAAAAACAGTTACAACAAGTCCTCACAATGGAGACGTTACTGGTGCCCGCTCGAGCAAATTGATGAACAACGGGACAACAGTACTAACATGTCTATTTTACACAGCGAAGTCCAGGGCTCAAACCTCAGAGAACAGTATTTCTCATATATCTGGACCTGATCACCAGCGAATGGTTATAAAGTACAGCATGTTCCAGTTAAAAAATATGAGATAGTTAAAATATAGAAAAATATAAAATTTTCTATACAGGGCTGGGCTTCTATGCAGGGTTTTCCAAACTGATGCACACTTCAAAAGAGTATTCTGGTCTAGGATTGAACCATACTCTCCAATTTTGTGTCAAAGGCTTCTTCCTCTTAGCATAAATTGGGAATTTAATATTTGCAGGTTTTGTAAAAGAGACAATTTACCACTTGTTGTACTAGCTCCAGTCCCATAATTCCTGGTTCTATCCCAGCACCTCTCCCTCTTCACATCTTCTCCAAGGAACCCCAATCCTTTTTTAAAAAAATTTTTAGGGCTAGAGCGATAGCGAAGCGGGTAGGGCGTTCGCCTTGCATGCAGCCGACCCAGGTTTGATTCCTCTGCCCCTCTCAGAGAGCCTGGCAAACTACCGAGAGTATCTTGCCCACACCGCAGTCTGGCAAGCTACCCATGATGTATTCTATATGCCAAAGACGTAACAACAAGTCTCATAATGGAGACGTTATTGGTGCCCGCTCAAGCAAATCAATGAGCAATAGTATGACAGTGACAGATGACCTTTAAAAAATTATTTACTTATTTATTATGGAATCATCAGTTACAAGATTTCATGTTTTAATTTCAATCATACAATGATCAAACACCCATCCCTCCACCACTGCACATTCTCTACCACCAATGTCCCCAGTATACCCCCCCTTTCCAACCCTCCCCCTGCCTCCATGGCAGACAATTTCCTCCATACTCTTTCTCTACTTTTATTTCTTTTTTTTCCCCCGTCACACCCAGCGATGCCCAGGGGTTACTCCTGGCTCTGTATTCAGGAATTACTCCTGGCAGTGCTCAGGGGACCGTATGGGATGCTGGGAATCCGCGTGCGAGGCAAACACCTACTCACTATGCTATTGCTCCAACCCCTCTCTCTACTTCTGGCATTATGGTTTGCAATACAGATACTGAGAGGGAACCCCAGTCCTGATGGGAAAGGATTTCTTTATCAAAAAGCAACTCATTTGGACAGCGATGTGACTCAGTAGTAAAACCCAGGAGGCCCTGGGTTCGATCTCGGATACAACAAAAACAAAATGAACAGAAACCGATGTCTACACTGGCACAATTTCTAGATGAGGAGTCGGGAAGGGAGACCTGAGGCCAGAGCCTGTGACCAACAGTCTGTCGCCTTGACCAAGCCGGTTGACCTTCCTCAGACTTGGTTTCTTCAGCTTTAAGGCTGTGACCAGATGGTCCACGAGATCCCTTTCAAAGTTTGCTGGGGTCTCCTCCAATATTCTCTCACTAGAACTTCCCTTCCTGCATGTTCTTCCTGGCTGAGGTGCTGTAAAATCTCACACTACTGACTTCTCTGACATCCTGGACCCAGCCCCATCACATGGCGAGATCCTGAGGGGAGTGAAGGATCAACTCCTCTCCCGTCACTCAGGGAACTGCTCTCTTATCTCGTCACCATTCGCTCTTCTCAGTTGTGACAGAAATGAAGGGAATTTCTCTGTGCCAACCCTTCCAAGAATACCTGCATTTTAAATAGAAATGAATGGGGGGGGTATGGTGCCATCAGCAGGTTAATCTGTACCCGCAAAATGAGTGCATTAGCAGCCTACTGGTGCCTTCAGGCTTCCAGATACCCAAAAATTGCCACTGTGCCTTTGACCGGACCCCAACAACTTGGGACCAAGTTTCCTGAGAAATTAAACACCCAAAAGTTAGGTAATGTGGGAGCCATTCCCACAAGCCACCACCAGCTCAGCTATACAAACTCATTTATCAGCCTTGCTTCAGAGACCCACAAATAAATCTCAAAAGAGATTAAAAGCTGCAGTTAATCTTGGACCCATGCAAGGCTGAATAGACTGGGGTGAATCGGAGTGGGGTGGGTCAGCCTGGTGCCTGCCCAAGTAGCTGCTTACTTCCTGGTAGCTGCTTACTTCCACAGCCCGAAATCACTACCATGCCCCCAGCTGGACTCCACCATTTGGGGAAGGACCTCAGGGAGATATTTATCTGCTGAAAAATGTGGGTTTTGCAACTGAAATTTCCAGGCTTTCTCGGGCATGGGGTGGGCCACCTCCCCCCACCTCCCTGTACTTCTGGAAGCCTCTGCAATTATGTCCCAAATATACCCCAAATCTGCCACCCAGTTAAAAAAAATACTTCAGCCTTATCTTCCTGATAAAAATACTTAATGCCCTGAACAAACACAATGACCTCTTAGTACCTGTACTGCAAACCATAAAGCACAAAAGGAGAGAGAGAAAGAAGACAAGTGCCTGCCATAGAGGGTGGGGGTGGGACGGAGGTGATGGGGGTGATGGGGGGAAACTGGAGACATTGGTGGTGGAAAATATACACTGGTGGATAGATGGGTGCTGGATCTTCTTATGACTGAAACCCAGTCATGACAAGCTTTGTAATGATCTCATGGATATTCAATTACAAAAATTAAATAAGTTAAAAATAAATAGAAATTAGTGTTTTTTCTCTCAGTGAGTGGTGTAACTCACTAGTGGTGAAATCAGAGCAGTGACTGCAGTCAAGTCCAAGGTCGAGGTACAAGTCAAAGGTCCTTGTACTCTTGATGTTGTTTCCTTCATAGAGGTCCTTTATTCTGGAACCAGAGAACCACCAGAGTTGAAGAACATAAGGATGGGTGTTACCAGCACAACCCAAAGGGGAACATTGTTTTACCTACAGTGTCATTTGAACTCGTTTGAGTTCAATTGCCCAGACATTGTCAAATCTCTACTTTCTCACTCATTATAAGCCTGAAATTATAGGGGGATGCATGTGTCCTGTGTAAGTATCATACCTCAATTTCTTTTTCCTTTTTTTAAAATTTTTATTTTTTGAATCACCGTGAGAACAGTTACAAAGCTTTCCAGTTTAAGTCTCAGTCATACAATGATCAAACATCCATCCCTTCACCAGTACACATTTTCCACCACCAAGAACCCCAGTATACCCCTCATTCCATCCCTCCCCACTGCCACTTTACTCTCTCTCCATGTTGATCACATTCAATATTTCGACAAAAGACCCACCATTATTTTTTGTTTGTTTGTTTTTTGGGTCACACCTGGCAATGCACAGGGGTTACTCCTGGCTCTTCACTCAGGAATTATTACTCCTGGCGGTGCTTGGGGGACCATATGGGATGCTGGGAATCGAACCCGGGTCGGCCGCGTGCAAGGCAAACGCCCTACCCACTGTGCTATTGCTCCATCCCTGACCTACCATTATTATTTGGAATTTCTCCCAACAATCAGACCTGCCGAAAAGGCATCATTATATAATTTGTTTTCTGTTGCTGATTATGAAGAGCATATGATGTCATGCAGCCACAAAGCGGCCACGCGATTTTGGATTTCTGATATTTTAGTAATAAGTCTGGAAGGATTTCTGTCAAAAGCCTCCGGGTTCCAAGATTGGTTTGTGTGCCTCTGGGATCACGGCCGTTCAGGAGCCAGGAGCCTTTTGGGGGCGGCAACTCGGGGCCTCTTTGGGGCAAGGGGAGGGGCCGGTTCCAGCCCCCATCCTGTGAGGCCCCACGTGTCACATCACTGCAGTCTCATACCTGGCTGTCCAATATGCTCTGAAAAGGTGGCAGCCACCATGCCACCAAGGAGAAAAGGCGGAAGGGACAAACACCTTTCCCCACCCTGGGTGGCACGGGACCATAGTTTAATGTTCAGTCCAGATGCATTTCTTCCCAAAGATGCCATACCTCAATTTCTTAACACCCCCTGCGCCCCCACCCTCTGCGCACCATCTATATGCAATACAGCATTACTGATTTATGGTTTACAGACCACTGGACTCACCCATTGAAAGGTGAAATTTCAGAGGTTCTCTGATAGTCACCTAATTGACAAGCACCTCATCATTCTATTAGAACTTTCCCCCACTCTCCCATAGAAACCCCATGTACGGCAGCTGCCGGCCACCAATGTCTCTCTTCTCTGGCCCTGCTGCCCTTTACTAGCTTTGGTCCACAGATTTCTTCTTGTTCTCCGCATTTCCTCATGGAACCCCAGTGGTCTCCTGCGGCACCTACTTCTCCGCTGGTTCCAAGGTCACCCGCCCTGTGCCCTGCCTGCCAGCCCCTTGAAGCCTCTTTCCAAATTGTGCACACAGGCCACTCCACACTTGCTTCAGGCTGGCAGCATTGAAAACACCACCAGCTCATTGAGTTGCTCTACAAACATGTGGGGAAAATCCTGGGATGTCTTGAGTCTTATGTCCCTCCCAAAAAAACTTTCCAGTTCATTTCCATGTGTCCATCTTCATCCCACTTCGTGCTAAGTCTGCCACGTGTGCTCGACCAGGGAATTTTCCTCCAGGGAAATGGTAGCCTGCCGCACCCTGCTCATCTCCCATGGCCTCCTTCTCCCTCAGAATAAAGAGAAAAGCACTGGGTGTGGTCAACAGCATCTTCCTGTTGGCTGCCCACTGGGGCAGTGCTCCCTCCCGCTTCACCATCCTGGCCTGAGACGCTCTTCCAGCAAGAGCCCATATTACTGACTGTGGTTGTCCTGCAGATCCCAGCCCAGCCCCGCCAAGAGAAGGTCACCCCAGCAGCTACCTCCACACCCCACTCATTCTCACCACATCCTGTTGCTTCCTCCGTACAGGTTGACAGGGGTCAACTAGACATTTGCAGTTGTACAGAGACAAGAAGCTCTTTGAGGGTGAGCCTCCGTCTTGTATTGGGTCTCCCGGGGCTCCCTAAGACCCTGGGCTAGACACGGAGAAAGGCTGGAGGGATCGGCACGTACGGTGTCCCTCTAAACAGCTACTTTGACAGACGCTCTCGCAGGGAATCCTCACAAGAATCCTCTGCGGCTGTGTAATGTCAGCTTCATTCTACCAATGAGATCGATGACACTGAGCCATTATAAATAAATAATTTGTCCAAAGCTGGTAAATGACAGAGGAGAATTCTATCCCACGCTTATTGAATTCACGGTTTTAAGCTATTTCCACGAAGACAGGATATTTTCTAGAAGCAAGAGCACAAATTGCATTGCCTCAAGAGTTGACAAATGCTAACAAAGCACAGAAAGAACCTCCAGTCCACATCCACACTGCTGGAAAAGCATGAACCTAGGCTTCAGAGCGCAGGGGATGAGAGCAGGGACCTACCACTGCTTCCTGACATTTGAAACCCATAAAAAAAAAATGCCACAAGAAAACCTGCCCCTTCCTAGCGCTCCTAAGTTGTCAGTTTGTTTCTTACTGGTTCGCTTCAAGCCAGGGTTCATATTTCCGAACAGAGACAGAGTATTTCCTTTGGAATTTTCTTGCATTGTTTTATTTTGTGATGTCAACCTTTTTTCTGGGTCCAGAGAGGAATTCACTATTCATTTCCTTCGGGAAATAAATTATTTTTATTTAAGGAAGGTGTACAGTTCTACCAGGAAAAAAAAAAGTCTAACAAAACAAAACCGGTTACACGCCTTTTTAGGGGTGTCACTAAGGCATTTCCACCGAAAGCCTCTCCATCACCCTGACGTGGCCGTGGAGCACGTGAGCGGCTCCCAGGGGACCTCACCCCTCTGGGCCCGGCCCAGCAGCCCTGAGCTTCGTCATCAGGGCAGCTGGCAACGTAGTGTCATTAATGATGCCGCTTCAAGCCGGGGATTTCCTAACCAGTATAAAATGGGAAAAGACTGGTTCCGTCAGGGCCGCTGGGCACTGGGTCATTTCCAGGTGAAAAGGAGAGTCTCATTAAGGGAGTGACTTTTGCCCTATTTAAGCCATCCCTTGCGTTCTCAGTTGCTCTGACCCTCATCTGTGCCCCGAAACTGCTGATCCTGGGCAATGTCCTACAGAGATAAATTCCCTAAAAATAACGTGTGTGTAACAATGCGCCAGGATTCAGCCTTTAAAAGGAAGGAAACTCTTGGGGTTGGAGCGATAGCACAGCAGGTAGGGCGTTTGCCTTGCATACGGCTGACCCAGGTTCAATTCCCAGCATCCCATGTGGTCCTCTGAGCACTGTCAGGGGTGATTCCTGAGCCAGGAGTAACACCTCTGCATTGCCAGGTGTGACCCAAAAAGCAAAAAAAAAAAAAAAAAGGAAGGAGGGGCCGGAGTGATAGCACAGTGGGTAGGGCGTTTGCCTTGCACGCGGCTGACCCGGGTTCAATCCCCGGCATCCCATATGGTCCCCCAAGCACTGCCAGAAGCAATTCCTGAGAGCAAAGCCAGGAGTAACCCCTGAGCATTGCTGGGTGTGACCCAAAAAGCAAAAAAAAAAAAAAAAGGAAAGAAACTCTGGGCTGGGGAGATAGATTAAGAGGTTGACGCCCCGGCTCTGCATGCGGGAACCCTGGATTCACGTTCATTCCCCTCAACACCCACTGGGAACAGCCCCCAAGCATTGCTGTGTGTGGTTCCCCCCATCTAAAATGAATATACAGAATGAAAGGAAGGATATACTGACACGTGTTCCAGTGCGGATGAGCTTCAGGTCCTTGTAGCCGGAGAATCAGCCCATCACAGAAGGACCAACCTGATTGGACAATTTAAAGTGTCGGTATTCACCTGGTGGCACATGGTGGCTGCTGGTGGCAAGACAGGGGGTGGTTAGGGGGCACAAGACTGCAGTTGGGGGAGAGGAAGCTTCGAGCGCTCGTGGTGGGGACAGAGGCAAGCTCAGCGTGGCGGTCCTTTAGGTCTTCGCCCATAAGGCTTCAAGAGGTTACAAGTGATGAGTGATGTGTGCAGCCCTGGGTTGGGTCCCCGGCATCACAACAAATGAAATGAGGGGCCCCGGGAGATAGTCCAGGGAAAGGCACTTGCCTTGTATGTGGGTTTGATGCCCAGAACCGTATATGACCCCGTGAGCACCACCAGGAATGAACCCAGAGCAGTGCCAGGTGTGGCTTCAAAATCAAATAAATTTATAGTTAATATAACTGTCATCCCGCTGCTCATCGATTTGTTCGAGCGGGCACCAGTAACGTCTCCCATTGTGAGACTTATTTGTTACTGTTTTTGGCATATCCAATATGCCACAGGGAGCTTGCCAGGCTCTGCCGTGCAGGGGTGATACTCTCGGTAGCTTGCTGGGCTCTAATTAATATAAATTATCATAACAAAAAATGAGTCCCACAGGGGCCAGAGAGAACATACAGGGGTTTAAAATCCTTGCCTTACATGCCGTGGGCCCCATTTTGTTTTCTGTGTCTTTTTGCTTCTTGGGTCACACCTGTTGTTGCCCAGGGGTTACTCGGGGCTCTGCACTCGGGAATTACTCCTGGCAGTGCTCGGGGGACCCTAATTTTGATTCTGGGCACTGGTTATGGTTCCCTGAGCACTGCCAGGAGTGACCCCTGAGCCCACAGTCAGGAATAGCCTTGGAGCACTGCTGGGTGTTGCCCAAAACACCCCTGTAAAACTGATGCATCTTTTTTGGAAGCTTTTGAAGGGACTCTCCAGGTCGGTGCTGGGATACTCGAGAGTGACACTTGACCAGGGTCTTGGTATTTTTTTTTTCTTTTTGGATCACACCCGGCGATGCTCAGGGGTCACTCCTGTCTCATGCACTCAGGAATCACTCGTGGCAGTGCTCAGGGGACCATATGGGATGCTGGGAATCGAACCTGGGTCTGCCGCGTGCAAGGCAAACACCCTACCTGCTGTGCTATTGCTCTAGCCCCTTGACCAGGGTCTTATGGATGCCAGCCAAGGCTTGGTCTGAGAGCTGCCTCCCGGCCCTGGAGAGTTATTTTTGTTTGTTTGTTTGTTTTTTACTTTTTGGGTTACACCTGGAGATGCTCAGGGGTTATACCTGGCCCTGCACTCAGGAATTACTCCTGGCGGTGCTCAGGGGACCATATGGGATGGTGGGGATTGAACCCAGGTAGCCGCGTACAAGGCAAACGCACCCCCCCCCCCCCCGCTGTACTATCGCTCTGCACCTTCCACCTCCCTGCCCCTGTACTCTTTATATTTTAAGTCTTGACACTGCTCTGCTTTCCCACCCTCCCCACCTTGGTGCACCTCGCTAGGGAGAACCCGCAGAGGACTCCGGCTCCGAACCCCACTCCCCATCAGCGGCCCCTAGACTCTGGTTTGAACTGTGGACACTCTCGGGCTGCTCCGGACCTGCTGGGCTGGCAGGTGCAGGGTGCCCAGGACTCAGGGACAGCGCGTGCTTGCCCACGTCGGGCCTTCCGGTCCAGCACTCTCCCCGCGCCCAGCCCGCCCTCCTGGAGATGAGGGAGGGGGTGGGGTTCTCGTTTCTGAACGGAATCCTCAGAAATTCTCCATCGCTTGGGGTTTTTCCATCACCTAAAGCCACAGGGAAGAGAATTCTTGTGACCTCGAACTGGACTCATCACGGAGGCCTCTGATGCAGATGGCTCCGTTTGACAACTGGACAACTGAAACTTTCCCCTTTGGTGACATGACTTTTGGGGGTGGGGAAGGAGAGGTGCTGGGGGCCTCTGGGCCTGGGGGATTGGGAATCAACAGAAGCAGAAGATTTAGCGCATTCATGCTGGCGTGCGCCGCTGGCGGCTCCCTTGGATGTGGCTTAACTCAAATCACAGTACTGGCATTGACATGTTAACTCAGTCTGGATGAACACAGAAGATTTTTTTTCTTTTTCTTCTTTTTGGGTCACACCCAGCGATGCTCAAGGGTTACTCCTGGCTGTGCACTCAGGAATTACTCCTGGCTTAACTCAAATCACAGTGCTGGCATTGACACTTTAACTCAGTCTGGATGAACTCAGATTTTTTTCTTTTTCTTCTTTTTGGGTCACACCCAGCGATGTTCAGGGCTTACTCCTGGCTGTGCACTCAGGAATTACTCCTGGTGGCGCCTGGGGGACCATATGGGATGCCGGAGATCGAACCCAGTTGGCTGCATGCAAGACAAATGACCTACCCACTGTACTATGTATATGAACTGAATCTAAGATTGCTTTTGTTCACCAGGGACCAGAGATGGAGGCAGGGCCTTGTCTTGCAAGTGGCTGACCAGCTTGTACCCCCAGTGCTTCCTGTGGTCCCTGAGTCCTGCCAGGAATGATCCCTGAGCTCAGGACCAGGGCTAAGCCTAGTGTACCTCATCACTCCCAGAAGAACGTGAAGAACATTTATCAGCAGATGTACATTCTCATCATGCACCATGTGGGGGATGGAAAATAGAAGGAATTCTATTAATTATTTTATTCTATTAATTAATTTATTCTATTAATTATTTTTATTAATTAATTCTATTAATTATTTTTTATTTCAGTTTGTTTCAAAGAAGCAAATTTCTTTTCCTTCAAAATTTGCCTTTGCTCTTTTCTTTTTCTTTTTTTTCTTGTTCTTTTTTTGGTGGAGGAGGGATGCCTCCAAAGTGGGGATGAAGGCTTAGTGGACCATGTGGTATTCAGGACTGAACCTGGGGCTCCCACATGCAAAGCGTGTGCTTAGCCTTTTGGACTCTCTCTGGCTCCCCTGACCATTTATCAGCAGGTAGCTGCAGTCACTTATCCTGTAAGGCTACAGATCAACTTAAATATTTTGATGAAAGAAATGGGCTTTAGACCTGAGCATTTCCTATTATGTACATAGAAAATAAAATTTAAAACATTTTGTAAGACATGTGAGAAATATGGCGATAATTTTCACAAATGTGCATTATCAAGAGCACAGGCCAGTGCCTCTGTATGGGAAGTTCCCTTCCGAACTTCCTCCCACTCAGAGCCAGGTCGCCGGAAGCAAAAACTTTGCCTTAGAGTAACGTTTTCACATCATACCTGTCCTTCTGACTTAACATGAGCATTCACAGTATGTTTGTCAAGTGGCTATAAAAAAAAAAACAAAACAGAGGCCTGGGGCTGGAGCAATAGCACAGGGGTAGGGCGTTTGCCTTGCACGCGGCCGACCCGGGTTCAATTCACAGCATCCCATATGGTCCCCTAGCACCGCCAGGGGTAATTCCTGAGTGCAGAGCCAGGAGTGACCCCTGTGCATCGCCAGGTGTGACCCAAAAAGAGAAAAAAAAAGAAGAAGAAAAACAGAGGCCTGGGGTCTGGAGCTATAATGCAACAGGTAGGGTGTTTGCCTTGCACATAGCCGACCCCAGTTCGACCCCTGGAATCCCATATGGTTCCCCGAGCACTGCCAGGAGTAATTCCTGAGTTCAGAGCCAGGAGTAACTCCTGCACATCGCCCAGTGTGACTCAAAAGAGCAAAAACCAAACAAACAGAAAAACCCAAAGGCTTGATTTGCTCTGTTGGTTGGTCAGGTCAGTTTCTGGACCCGTTAAGCTGCAGTTCCCGGGAAAGGGACTCTGAGCTCACTTCCCGGTCACAGGTTCACTCTTTCCAACCAAACCGTGTTGATTTGATATTTTGGTTCTTTTTCTCAGTCTTGGGGTGTTTCTTGGGCTTGGGCCACCCCCAGCAGTGCTTCGTGGGGAAGGGGGCTGTTCCCTACCTGCTGTGCTACCTCTCCAGACACAGGCCTTGTGTCACGTTGGTTAGTCCGGGTATCCCAGACTCGTAAGTCATCAGACCTGCAGAATACCTGCACTTAGTATGAAACTATCGAACAGTTGCCCTGGGGAGATGGCTCCGAGGCTTGAGTACCAGCCCTGCAGGCAGGAGGCCCGGCTTTTATTCCTGGCATAGCCAGGGGCCTCTGAGCACTCCCAGAAGTGACCCCCAAAAGAGGCCCACAAATTTTAAGGAAAAAAAACCCACTACACACAGGCAGACATTTACACACAGGAAACAGCTGATTTCACGGCTGTTGTTTTCAAAGCAGGGCTCGGGACTGGGGAGAGAGCTAAAGGGGCAGAGCACAACTTGGCAAGTGGAAGGACTGAGTGACCCCGAGCCCAGAGACAGGAGGAGCCCTCGAGCACTGCTGGGCAGAGCCTCACCACTACCCACATTATTTTCTTTTACACTTTTTTTTTTGCTTTTTTTTTTCACCCCCAGCATTGCTCAGAGGTTACTTCTGGCTCTGCACTCAGGAATTACTCCCGGCGGTGCTTGGGGAACCATACGGGATGCCAGGGATAGAACCCAGGTCGGCCACGTGCAAGGCAAATGTCCTACCCGCTGTGCTATCACTCCAGCCCCTTACACTTTTTTTGTGTGTATATTAATGTTCCTTAAGTTTAGATGGTAGTTTCCAGCTTTTTTTTTTTTGATACCTATAAGATAAAAATATCCAAAGAAACAGGTAATTCCTCTGAGGTAACCTCTTTTTTGTCATTCAGTTTTCCACTGACCCTCCTGTGGGGGGAAAAGGTGTCTTTCCTTGACAAAAAGCGCTCATTGAAGTTTATTTCACCATCAGCAAAGTAGTGGGAAAAGAAATAATACCTTCCACGCAAAGTTCCTTCACTTCATTCTATCTGCAAAAGTCATTTTGCTTTTCACAGAATCTAACACTAAAATGCACACCTCTTTAGGGGAGTCACTGCCCTCCCTCCCTACAGATAGGCATCACCTTCAGGCCATGCCCTTTGCCTCTTTTATCCCTTCTGCAGAATGGAAAACAGTTGAGTTGGCAAGAGTAGCCAGATTGTACCATGAGGAGATTAGCAACATATTGAAGATCACAGAGTAAGAGGTTGAAGAGCTAAATGATCCCCGGTACACTAGTTGGGCCTCTTATCTCAGAAATAAAGCTCTGTTGACTTTAGCCAGTGTTACTTTGGGCCCTCTCTATAAGAGCAGATGACCTGGTATGCTACTTTGACTATCAAAGGAGAAAGTAGAGGGGAAGAAATGTGAGATGAGTGAACAGCAGCCAAATTCACTCCCTCGTGTTTTTTTAAATCTGTTTAGCATATTTATATCTGTGCAAGAATGCAATTAATAACTGATTCATAGAGAAACTGAAATAAATTTGGCAGTTACAAATACTTTTGCTTTTGTTTCCTCTTCCATGAATGGGTAAAGATTCAGATCTACGTCTGATAGCCTGTTCATGGCAGTGAACCCAACTGTTCCATGGACCTTGGAGTCTTATCCTTTGCCCTTACCTGTGTGGGTGAACTCAGGGTAAGTCTATTTTATAGGCTCAAGGGCCAGGTCCCGAGGGCTCATCTTGGAAGGAATCCCCTAGGTCTGCAATCGAACCGTTGTAGGAAGCAGATAACCATGTGCGTTGAGCAGCCTCTTCATACTTGATTGCTCAACTGAAACCGCCGGGAATGTTCAAGGGGAATGTCACAGCCCAGTCACTACTCTGTGTGGCAGGCAGGAGAACAGGGGAGGGACACTGAGTAGGCAGATGTGGCTTCTGGCAAAATGAATTCCTGACCTGCCTTTCTTCTCCGAGTTCATCTCATTCCCTCCCTCCTGGCTGTCCCGGGAGGATTTGGGGGGTGGGTTTGTGGGGTGGCACGGAGCAGGATGTGTGCATGGGACCATAGTGACAGATAAGGTTTCCTATACTCACTAGCGCTCTGAGAAAGGTGCCCACCCTTTCTTATCTGATGGGCATAAAAAACTCCAGACTCAAGTTGATACTCAGAGGTCACTCCTGAGAGCGTTCAAAGGACCAGGCGGTGCCAGGGAGTCAGCCCAGGGCCTCTATGCAAAGCATACACTCCGTGCCTCCGAGCGGTCTCCCAGGACCTCAAATCTTGTTCTTGAGCATGAGAGGAACCTACAGATTTGGCTGCTTACGCACAGCATCCCATCAGATCTTTTAAGTCCTGAGGTTTTATTTTTTTTCTTCCGGAATTCTTATCTCAGTTTTGCAAGCAATTGCCAAAAGAATTGCACAGTATTTTGCTTTTTTGAATTTTTTTTTGCCATGAAGCATTTAAGACATTTATCAAGGGATGAGACAGTCATGAACCCACCACCCATTTCCACTCTTGGATAAGAGATACAGCACGGGCATTATGGGGAATTCATCTTGCTCGCAGCTGACCCGAGTTCAATCTCCGGCACCACAGCTGAGCACTGCAGAAGTATCCAGAACACAGAGGCCGGAGTAAGTCCTGAGCACAGCGGGTGTGGTCCCCAAACCAAACAAATCAAAACAACAACAAGGAGCTGGAGTGATAGCACAGCAGGGAGGGCGTTTGCCTTGCACGCAGCCGACCCGGGTTTGATTCCCAGCAACCCATATGGTCCCCTAAGCACCGCCAGGGGTAATTTCTGAGTGCAGAGCCAGGAGTAACCCCTGTGCATCGCCAGGTGTGACCCAAAAAGCAAAAAAAAAAAAAAACAAAAAACACCTCCCCACTATTTAGAAGCCTGCTGTTGTCCTTCTGGCTCGGGGCTACCCACGTGGGGCTCAGGGCTCTTTCCTGGAGGTGCCGGGGGCCCATGTGGTTTCAGGCTCCCTCGTACAGAGCATATACCTGCACCCCGCCCCTCAAGCCATCTGCCCGCTCCCCTAGTTCTTTCTCTTTGCATTGGGCTTGTTTCAAATTTAAAATTTGCCACTCCCAAGCTTTTATTTAAACTAGATATTTAATACATGGGTTTCTTTTTCCAAGCAATATATTATTTACTTAGAAATATTTTAGAAAGAGAATAAAACCCCATGCATTCTCCTACACTCACTTTCTCTTCGATTTGAGAGGGCCCCCTGCATTGACTCACGTAGCTTTATCTCATAATTTTCACACCATCTGGACATACAAGCATTTTCTTTCATATTATGGGCATATGCATGTAAAAATGTCTTTAAAAATAGAGATAAAACTAGTCTCTGTCTTCACGGTATAAGTTGTGACTTCTAGAAGTTTCAGCTGGAACTGTCATTCTCAGGCAGAGCCGCCATGAACACCAATTTTGAGTGTGTACCCAAGCCTGGTCCAACTTGAGCTATGTGTAGCTGTAAAATACATGCTTAAAGACTGGGCATAAGAAAAAAAAAAAACTTGGGCTGGAGCAAGAGCACAGTAGGGGGAGGGGGGGCGTTTGCCTTGCATGTGGCCAACCCAGGTTCGGTTCCCAGCATCCCATATGGTCCCCCGAGCACCACCAGGAGTAATTCCTGAGTGCATGAACCAGGGGTAACCCCTGTGAATCACTGGGTGTGACCCAAAAAGCAAAATAAATAAATAAATAAATAAATAAATAAAATAAACTTAAAAATCTCACTAATATTATATTGGCAGAGAGTCTCTTGCCCGCATGCCTGCTGTCTTCCTGGGGACCCTCAGAGGGGATGGGCTCCAGCTTCCCTCCCCACCCCAAGCAGAGCTCCTGGCGGCTAAAGACCACCGGAACCTAGCTGCAGCCATGTTGGAGGCCCCTCTCCACATGTTTGGACAGGCCTCATGCATGAAGGTATCGGCAGAGGAACCCAGGTGTGTGTAATCCCATCAACAGTCAACATCCAGAGACTTAAAAGCAAGCTCTCAGAAGAGAGTGATGCAGAGAGTCTCTTGCCCGCACACCTGGCTGTTTTCCCCAGGGCCCCTCATAGGGGATGGGCTCCAGCTTCCCTCCCCACCCCAAGCAGAGCTCCTGGCGGCCGAAGACCACCGGAACCTAGCTGCAGCCATGCTGGAGGCCCCTCTCTACACGTTTGGACAGGCCTCATGCATGAAGGTACCAGCAGAGGAACCCAGGTGTGTGTAATCCCATCAACGGTCAACATCCAGAGACTTAAAAGCAAGCTCTCAGAAGCGCGCAGCCAGCTGAGCGATATCTTTAGCCTGCTTCTCCCTCTGGGAGAAACTGGCAGTCTTCTGAGAGTTTCCTGCCCACTTGGGACAGCCCTGCAAGCTTCCCATGGTGTATTCATATGCAAAATCCAGTAACAAGCTGGATCTCATTCCCCTGACCCTGCAGAGCCCCCAGTGCAACATCGTTGGGAGGGCCAAGTCCAGATGGACTTCTAAGATCTCAGGGAAAGGACGAAATGAGATGTTACTGGGCCCGCCCGAGAAATCGGTGTTTAACGGGCTATCGTGATCGTGATTATATTGGCAGGCTAGAGAGCTAGCACAGGGGGTGAGGCGTGTGCCTTGCACCATATACTGTCCCCCAGCCCCTGGTACCAGCAACCCTCCTGAGCACAGAGCCAGGAAGAAGCTCTGAGCACCACCAGGTATGGCCTAAAACCAGACCAAAAAAAAAAAAACCAAAAGATAATTATTAGAAAATGTAAAATTTTACAAGCAATTCCCTTTTGTAGTTCTCACTGTGTTTCTTTCTTCTCAGCAGCCTTTAGCTCTAGGCTGTCACCTCCTCTGTGGCCTGGGGCCCCGTCTGTTCCGGGCACTACAAACCCATGCCCAGGGCAGCGATGGGAGCAGGAGGCGTACCTGAGGTCCCCGTGTCATAGCCGAAGGGCCGCATGCAGGAGGATGAGTGCTTTCTGATGGTTCCGCTCCAGGCCCTGCACCCCCAGCAAGGCCCAGAGCTGAGATTCCTTTAGGACTCTCCCCTTGGGCCTGATCTTGAGTGTCCCCTCACCACAGGTGCTCGGCTACACGGCAGCGCCTCCCCTGCCTGGGAAAATAGACCCTGACCCTCGTCCCTGGGGAAAGCTGAACCTCAGCACCCTGCAGCTGTGCTGGCGTCCCCTGTGTCACTGAGCCCATGGGGTGTGTGTGTGTGTGTGTGTGTGTGTGTGTGTGTGTGTGTGTGTGTGTGTGTGTGTGTGTGTGTAGTAGTACTGAAATTGGGGCCAGAGTCGTGTGTGTGTATGTGTGTGTGTATGTGTGTGTGTGTATGTGTGTGTGTGTATGTGTGTGTGTGTGTGTGTATGTGTGTGTGTGTGTTGATAGGGAAAGAAGGTGGGAATTTTTTCCCCCACCTACCCTAAATCATCAGGGAACCCCTCTCTGGATTTTGGCTCATTTTTTTTCTTGTTTCGGGGCCACTCCTGGTGGTACTCAGGGGACCTTCTGGGGTGCTGGAATTAAGTTCAGCTGGGGTGTGTGCAAGGCAAGTACCCTATCTCTCAGGCCCCTTTGGCTCATAATTTTTTTATTTTTTTTATTTTATAAAGTAGTTCACAATATCTGATTACATTTAAGATTCAAACACCAATCCCACCACCATGACACCTTCCCACCACCATATTTCAGATGTATCCACCCTGAGCCCTAAACCCTGGCCCAAAGCAGAACCAAAATAATATATTTTGTATTGCTTGTTATGAAAAACCGACGAAAATGCTACCAAAGAAGTTCCCTTAGAGGAAGGAGGGTGAAGATTGTTGTATTTCACCCAGGGGCCATTAAGCCCTTCTATAAGAGATCACTAACATCTTGTAAAAGGCTGAGCCTTGTATGTGTGTGTATACATATATATGTATATGTATACACACACACATATATATATATATAATTAAAAAAATTCCCTCTAAGGTTGGTTGCCTCCTCCTTTGAACCCCATCAAACGTGGGTGCTACTCTTGGAGTATGGGTGGTGTGTAGTTGAAGTGTCATTCGTGGCTGCGCAGTCCAGGAATAGGTTCCCTCGTGGGTGAGCTTCGGGTGAGGTTTGGCCGTAGCGTGTGGAGAGCGGCTGTGAGCACCATGGCAGTTTAAGTTCTGGAGGTTTTCGGCTGTCAGGGCTGGGTCCCTTGGGGCGGGGAGGGAGGTCTCACCTGCCCCACTCAGGGACACCCTGAGTGAAACAACCCGATGTGGGGTCCAGAGACATGGTTATGGTGAGTATCATGCTATGCTCCCTTCCGGGAGAGAAGGACATGTGACTCTGGATGATGGCCGGTGACGTGATTACCTGGTGCCAGCCAGAGATGGCTTATGGGTGTGACAGCTGAGTTACCGGAGACACGGCTCATAATTTTTATACGTAACATTTGCTCGTCCAAAGAATCACCTTCCTTTGGCATGTTCTTGAGTCATGCTAATGGTTTGCGACAGCTATTGGCGATAAGCTCCCTCCTCCCTGAGTGTGTCTGAGAACGTCAGTGCATTGAAGACAGAAGCTGCCCAGGGCCCAGAGAGACAGCGCAATGGGGAGACAGCTCCTGTGGAACAGACGAGGCCCCAGGCCACCAAAAAGATGACAGCCTCGGGCAAAAGGCTGCTGAGAAGAAACAAATGCAGTGACAACTACCAAGGGGACTTGCTTGTAAAATTTTATATTTTCAATAGGGCATGCTTCGCTTGCCAGAGGCCCAGGTTTAATCTCTGGCATCAGATGGTCCCCTAAGTACTTCCTGGAACAGTTACCCACTGTCCCATCAGCACCACTGGGTAGAGTCTAAAATACAGGAACAAAACATATGCAAATCCAACATAGTACGGAAGGTATAAGCATTGAACCCATGGAGGGGAAACGGTGGTACCAATTAAATCACTGAGAATTGTGGATGCTTAGGCACAATTGTATTCTTCACTGGAGAAACCCAGAAGACAGTCACCTGGTCATCGGGGGCCAGAGGGCCCGAGAGACAGTACAGAGGCTGCTCCCGTCTGGAACGTGGTGACTCCTTGAGCACAGAGCCAGGAGGAAGCCCTGAGCACTGTCAGGTTGTGACCCAAAATCTCTTCCCCTCAAAAAAAAATAATAATAAGGGGCTGGAGCGATAGCACAGCGGGTAGGGCGTTTGCCTTGCACGTGACCGACCCAGGTTCGATTCCCAGCATCCCATATGGTCCCCTGAGCACCACCAGGGGTAATTCCTGAGTGCAGAGCCAGGAGTAGCCCCTGTGCATCGCCAGGTGTGACCCAAAAAGCAAAAAAAAAAAAAAAAAAAGTTTAAAATAAAATATATGGTCATCAAATAAACGCATGGGGTCGTGTGTGACGACAGGGCTCCACTGCTGTGCCAATGAGAGGCATGTGCTCCTCAGGCCAGGGTCCCATTCCTCCAGAGACGGCGTGCTCGCCATCTCCCGGGCAAAAGGCTGCTGAGAAGAAACAAATGCAGTGACAACTACCAAGGGGACTTGCCACAGAGGGGAGTCTGTTCCCACTGTTTGACACAGGCCCTTTGGGCCGTATCACCTCTCTACTGGGGTGAGTGATAAAGAAAAACCCTGACTTACGTCCTCTATCAGAGTCCAAGGAGCACTTTGCGGGTGTGGGCTGGAGATGAAGTGTCCCTGGGCTGAGGCGCAAGGATGCAGAGGGACCCCCATGAGGAAGAGGCCTGGTCAGGCGCAGAAACAAGGTCTCCAGGAAGGAGCTCTCGGGGTCTACGGCAGGGATAAGCCTCAGGAACACCCTCGGGGCATTGTGGGGGTTGTGGCCTCAAAAGCTCTCAGTGGGGAACATTGAGGCCTGAAGGGTCCGAGTCAGTGACCACTGAGACACCAGCCTCTCGTTCTCGTTCCCGTCAAGCGTCTGCCTTGTCTGCACTGCAGCAGTCCACACTGGGGCATGGACAGGCCGCTCAGGCCCGTGTCGGGGGCCAGTTCCCACCACCCAGGACTCAGGCAGAGATGGGCGTGATGGTCGGGTGGTGGCCAGTGATGTCACATCTCTCAAGGCCCTTCATCTCTCACGGGGGCCAAATGTTGTATCCCTTGGGGCCCCTGACTCTCTGCGAGCCCTCTCAGAGTCCCTCACGCCCCATTTCCCAAGGTTATCTTTGTTGGTTTGAGGCCACACTTGGTGGCACTCAGGGGCTACTCCTGGCTTGTTGCTTGGGATCATTACTACAGTGCTCCATGGGCCACGCAGGGCTGGGGATCAAGCCCAGGCTTCCTGCATGCCAAGCCCTCAGCCCTTTGGGCTGCCTTCCTGGCCTCTGTTTAAGGGTTGATTCTTACACCAGTCTGTCACTGTCAGTATACACAGATACGCACACGCTGTATATGTACACATGGTTATGGCTTTCTGCTGCTGCCTCCTACCTTGCACACAGACTCTCCTCCCTGGATTCTCAGTACCGGGAAATGCACAAGGAATTCATCTGCAAAAGTTACATGACAATAATAATTCCTACTACATAGAGTTAAAAGCACTCCAGAGAGAATACTGAGGACCAGATTGGAAGCAGTGACCTTATTTCTTGCTTTGGCAGAATCTGGTCCAGGACCTCACATATGCAAGGCAAGTGCTCTAACCACGGGGTTATACCCTCAGTCCCAGGAATAATCACTATGTTTGTTTGTTTTTTTTTTTTGCTTTTTGGGTCATACTTGATGATGTACAGGGGTTATTCCTGGCTCATGAACTCAGGAATTACTCCTGGCGGTGCTTGGGGGGGGCCATATGGGATGCTGGGAATCGAACCCGGGTTGGCTGCGCGCAAGGCAAACACCCTACCCACTGTGTTATCACTCCAGTCCCGAATAATGACCTTTAAAGCTACCAAAAGGACATATGAAATCCTTTTGCGATGTCCGTAACTATTAAAAGTGTGTGTATCAATGATGGGCATAGATAGTAGGTTAGGCTGACGCTATGCCATTGTGCAGTTTAGGTGAGCTAAGCACTGTCGCACTGCCAAAAACAGTAACAACCAGTCTCAAGATGGATGTTACTGGTGCCCGCTCGAGCAAATCGATGAGCAACAAGATGACAGTGACAGTGACAGGTGAGCTAAACTGGCCTTGTGCAGGGGAAGAGAAGGTTCTGGAAGATACTATAGAAGGTAGTATAATGTGATATCTGCAGAGTGGACTTTCGGGTGAGAGACATCTGGATTGGAATCCGACCGCCTGTACTGATATGCGGGGTGTCGCGGGGAAGCATAGGCAGCCTTCCCACGCCGAGGTCCCTCGTCCCTAAGGGGGGTGTGGCAGAGGGCTGACTGCAGCCTGGCTGGGCAGGGGATTTCCTGGGTGCAGACACAGTGATGAAACCCTGGCTCCTGGCCAGCTGAGTCACCAGTGACTCAACACCATCTCCACTCCCGGCAGTGCCTCCTCCTTGCCGAGGGAGCCTGAGCGAATCCCTCGGCCTCTCTCGTTCAGATCCCTCATGCAAAGGACCCGGCATCCAGGTGAAAATGCTGTACGTTGGGAATGCGTGTAGCTCACCTAAGCCGCACGGCACATAGCGTCGGCCTCATATAAATGCATGCAGGAGGCTCAGGTCAGCTCACCGTGGGCAACATCCTCCACACAGTGCCTAGTTCACAGTGAAGGCTTGGCTGTGAGGCCATGGGCTGAACCCCGTCTCGAAAGTGGAAGGCAGCTTCTAGAGCAGCGGTGGGGTAGTGCTGGGAGCACTGGCTGCCGAGGGCTGTGTGGCTCCCTGCTCTGCTGAGGGTGGTGCGTCAGAGCACAGGCCTGGGGAAAGATCAAACTTCACCTTCCAAAAGTGGCTTCTAGGGCCTTAGAGAGAGAGGAGAGAGAGAGAGACAGACAGACAGACAGACAGACAGACAGACAGAGACACAAAGAGAGCGAGAGCGACAGGGAGTAAGATAGAGATAGAGATAGGGAGAGAGAGAAAGACAGACAGAGAGACAGGGAGACAGAGAGAGATAGAGACTGAGAGACAAAGACAGACAGAGAGAGGGAGGAAGAGAGAGAGAGAGAGAGCACTTGGCAGGTAAGGCATTTGCCTTATACACGGCTTATCTGGGTTCAATTCCTGGACATTGCCAGGAATGATCTCTAAGCGCAGGAGTAAACCCTGAGCTCCACTGGGTGTGACACACTCCCCCCTCAAAAAAAAAAATCCAAAACACAAAGTGTGGTTTCTACTGATTGAGTTTCATTTTTGTGCCATTCGAAAGGTGAACAGTGGTAAGTCATGGACAGTACACATGCTAGTGTGTATTATACAGGCAGTATGTGAAGATATGCCCTCAAGAAGACCTCTGTAGATCTATCTGCCCACCCATCCACCCACTTAGCATCTATCCATTACGATTTCTCCACCCATCATCATCTCCATCCATTATCTATCTTTCTACTATCAAGCTCCATCATCATCATCATCATCATCCACACATCCATCCATCCATCCAACCATCCTGTATCCCTGTCTGAAATTACTCATCACCTAGTCAATACTACATAAAACTCACAGTGGTAGCTATTTTGTGCTTTCACAGAATTCTCAATAGTCAACAAGCTAAAGCATATGGAGTACTTGTAAAGTTCCCTGAATGTGGCGTTTATTTGTTGGGGAACAGTTTTTCCCCAACGTGCCCAGACACCTTGTGCCCCAGGTCCGGGCTGCCGTGGGGTGAAGGATGACAGGCACACGGAGAAACCACTCCAGGAGAGGGCCAGTGGTCATTCAGCCTATTGCCAGACACACACATCGTTTACAGAGGGTCTCGGCTTAAGAGGATGGTCCAATCACATACAGTTTAGCATGACTGACGGATCACCTTTCCAAACCCGCTGTTCCCTGAGGCCCAATCCCAATGAGGGCTGATGCTGCAGTTAGGAATGACTTGCTAAGCAGAGTTGACAGTCCTTGGGGGGTTGGGTGAAACTCAAGGCCGAGACCTGGTGTTTGTAAAATGTGCCCAGGCACTCCCTACTGGGTCACTGTGCAGGAACAGGTCTTATCTGCTCTGCAGGGACAGATCTTATCTGCTCTGGTGCCTATTGCCCTGCTCTACATTTATTCAATAACTAAAAGTTGGAGGCATCCCAGTTTTGAATATGATTAAGCATGAAACAGAAAGATTGGGATGAAAGAGCCCTTAAAAATAAAAGAAGTGGGTAGGGTCTGAGGGATAGCACTAGAGGCAGTGCTCCAGGCTCGAACTGAGGAAGCACTTTCCTTGCACGCCAGACCCTGGTCCCTAATACACTTTTTTTTTTCTGTTTTTCGAGCCACATCCAGTGATGCTCGCGGGTTATTCCTGGCTCTGCACACAGGAATTACTCCTGACAGGACATATGGGATGCCAGGGATTGAACCCAGGTTGGACACGTGCAAGGCAAGTGTGTTACCCACTGTACTATCTCTCCAGCCCCGCTAGTACAATTTCTTGATGAATCATTATATAATCCTTAGAATTATGAATTCAAATTTTAGATAGGATAAATGCCATACGTAACACTAGTCAGAAATCAGAACCAGAAATAGCAAGTAGCTATGCGCAGTGTCTGGTGTGGAGCAAAATGATTGACAAGATGCCCATAAAATGTCAGGATTTACCAGGGTCTTTCTTTCTTTCTTTCTTTCTTTCTTTCTTTCTTTCTTTCTTTCTTTCTTTCTTTCTTTCTTTCTTTCTTTCTTTCTTTCTTTCTTTCTTTCTTTCTTTCTCTTTCTTTCTTTCTTTCTTTCTTTCTTTCCTTCCTTCCTTCCTTCTTTCTTTCTTTCTTTCTTTCTTTTTCTTTCCCTACATTTCCCCCTATCTTTATATCTTCTTTCTCTTCCTTCCTTCCTTCCTTCCTTCCTTCCTTCCTTCCTTCCTTCCTTCCTTCCTTCCTTCCTTCCTTCCTTCCTTCCTTCCTTCCTTCCTTCCCTTTCCTTCCTTCCCCCAGTGGTGTTTGGGCGTCTGGGGTGCACTGGGAGATGTTCTGGGGACCATGCAGAGCTGCAGACTGCTTCTGGCAGGTCGTGCACCTTAACCCTGATACTAAGAGATCTTTCTGGAGAAGGGCCACCCTAGTGGGGCTCAGGCTCACTCCTGGCCCGGTGCTCAGGAGTGACCCCTGGTGGTGCTTGGGAGACTGCGAGGTGCGGGGGGCTCAAGCCAGGGCCAACAGTTCGCAAGGCAAGCATCCTGCCTGCCGGACGGCAGGGACCGTCCTTAAATGGGGTCTGGAGTGACCACAGGGCATCTGTGAGCTGCAGGGGCTGGGGCTGGCCTCAGGAGAAACGCCGCTTTCCCTGCCAGCAGCAACGTGAAGGAAGGGGCTTGCCGGGGTTCAGGGAAGCACCGGGCGCTCTGGCTTATTTCTGAACGGATGCGTCTTGCTGCTGGAAGGACTGCAGGCTTTTGTGGGAGGTCGACTCCAAACTGGCCTTCACTGTATTCCGAGCTGAGCACACACCTGCACGCTCCTGTGTGGGCGGAGAATGCGGAGAATGTGCCGGTTCCCTTTATCTCTTCCCAGCAGAACCCACAGGAGGGAAACAGCAGGAGAGCAGAGCCCCTCGGGTTCCAGAAATCTCTCTCCAGATTTACAGGACAGATAAGCCGCGCAGGCATCCGCAAGGACAGGCTGGAGCCAGGAGTAGCCCCTGAGCACCTCTGTTCACCCTCAAACTAAAGAAAAACAGAGAAAGTTCGGTATCTCGATCACCTTGTGCCCGCCAGGCTATACCAACCTTTCTAAAAGCAGAGTCCCGATGCCTTTCTGCTTGAAGACGCTTCTTGTTACTCCGCAGGCCAGATGGTTCTCCAGGACCTGAGGACCCCCTGCAGGACGCCCCGCCTCCCGTCATGCACACCTGCCAACAATCAGGCTCTTTCTCACTCGTTACTGTGTTTCTCTATTCATAGATCCCCGAGGGGCCATAAAACCAGACCATCACAGTGAACACATGTTCACATTTTATAGTCTTTGTTTTGAAAGACTAGCCGTGACCAGCCCATTCAAGCGTTTTTTTGGGGTGGAACTAATTGGAGCTCTCCTAAGGGGTGATGCACTCACGCAAAAACTGGGCCCTAAGGGACGCGGTGGAGCCTCAGAGCCGGGAAGGGCCACCCCAGCCTCAGTCTCAGTCTGTCTCTCGCTCCCTCTTCTCCATCCTCCCCCTCGCCACCCCTCCTCCCATCCCCAGTCAAAGTTTTCTAGTCTGGTGGGTCACAAAGTGTGTGCTCAGTTCCTATGTCCAAATTCTTTAGAGAAGCTTCCTGTCCAATTCCAGGTGCTGGGAGAGTTTCCGTAGTTCTGTTTTGCTCCAAAGGAACCACCTACACACCAGGTCTAGTCTATCATGGTGTGTGTGTGTGTGTGTGTGTGTGTGTAAACTCGGAGATGGGGAGCATTTCATTTTCTTTTCTTTTTTTTTTTTTTTTTTTTTTTTTTTTTGCTTTTTGGGTCACACCAGCAATGCACTCCTGGCTCTTCACTCAGGAATTACTCCTGGCGGTGCTCAGGGGACCATATGGGAATATGGGATGCTGAGATTCGAACCCGGGTCGGCTGCGTGCAAGGCTGCGTGCAAGGCAAATGCCCTACCCGCTGTGCTATCACTCCAGCCCCGGCATTTCATTTTCTATGAAGAGGTTGTGGAAGGGGTGGGGTGCCCCCTACTTCGCAGATCTCCCCAAATAACCAGGAAATTGGGTTGGGTACTGCCTGGGGGTGAGGGGTGAATGTGGGAAGGAGGTGGGGCGGCTGGAGAGCCCCGAAGGTCTCTGGGAAACCTGTGCCGGGTCCTTTGCACCCGGAGAGAAAGAGTCAAACAGCTCTCGGAGCCTTTGAAAGGGAAAGGAGGGTAAAGAAAGGGAAAGGAAAAGGGTAAGGGAGAAGGAAAAGGGTAAAGGGAAAGGAAAAGGGAAAGGAAAAGAAAGGGAAAGAAAGGGAACGGAAAAGGGTAAATTGCACCTCTGGGAGGTGAGCGAGGTGGCGGCAGCAGCGGGCACTGGCGTGGAGAGCCCGGCAGTGTGAGACTCGCCAGGAAGCGGGCGCACCACGCTGTGATTCTTTTACATCAGAATAGCAGCAGCCCTGGAGGCCAGAACCCAGGAACTGTCCCACAAGCCGGTTCTCACACACATGCAAAGCAGAAGTCAGGAAAAAAACTTGACTTTGACATGCAAATGAGCTAGGCCCGCGGGGGCAGGGTGAATGTGTGTGCGTGCAGCTTTCCCTGCTACCTCGTGTGTGTGTGTGTGTGTGTGTGTGTGTGTGTGTGTGTCTGTGTCTGTGTTTGTCTGTGTCTGTGTGTATGTATGCAGCTTTCCCTGTCACCTCAGGTTTGTGTGTCTGTGTGTGTATCAGTGTGCGCGCATGCAGCTTTCTCCTCAGCCTCGGGTGCATGTCTATGTGTGTGCATGTGTGTCTGTGTGCATGCATGCCACTTTTCCTGCTACCCTGAGAGGTTTGTGTGTGCACACGTGTGCGTGTATGTGTCTATGTGTGCACACAGCATTCCCTGGCACCTCTGGGTGCATGTCTGTGTTCCCCTGTCTGTGTATGTGTGTGCTCGCAGCCTTTCCTGCTGTCTCACCTCTGGGTGTGGGTGCATGTGTGTCTGTGCACATATGTTTACGTGTCCTTTGTGTGTGCATACACCTGCAGCTTTCCCTGCCACCTCTGGGTGTGTGTCTCTGTGTGTTTATACATGTCTCTGGGTATGTCTCTGTGCATGCCTGCATGCAACGTTCCCTGCCACTTCTGGGTGCATGTCTGTGTCTGTCCATGTGTATATGCATGCCTGTGCATCATATGTGTGTGAAGCTGTCCCTGCCCCTTCTGTGTGTGTCTATCTGTGCATCTGTCTTTGTGTCTTTGTCTGTGTGTGTGTGGGGGGGGGGTATGTGTGAGTGCATCTTTAGTCCCTCACAGCCCCTGGCTGTATAGGTGAGGGTGCCGGGTCATTCCTTTGCCCTTCCAGTCACCCAGCTATTACTCACCTAAGACCTTGTGTGCCCCAGTTGTTGCAAAGGTCAAGAACACCAGCATGCATCAACACACAGGCACATGTCACACACAGGCACATGGCCCGGCTCTGAACCAAGGACACCCCTCTCTGCAGCTCCTGAAATCCCTCCCCCCTGCCCCCAGGACTTTAGTCCCCAAGGCAGGAGGCTTCTAGGGGCTTCTCTGACTTCCTGCACCACGCCCCCTCCTTTATGGCTCTCTGCTTCATTGTATAAGACACAGTCCCCTCACCCCGTGTCCCTCACAGGCTGGCTGTGGACCCCGAGCCCTGAGGGGGCAGTGTCTTAGGTCACCCCAACATGCTGAGAGCAGCCAGAAATTAGGGCTTAGATAGAGCCCAGTTCTTTCTTCCTGTGCCCATTTGAAGATGGGTGCTGGGCACTGAAGAGCCAGAGGTTCAGCAGGTGGAGAGGGGGCAGGGGGTGTCAGGGCTCCAGTCTGGCCCTGACCCCCAACAGGGACCCTGAGGCTCAGTCTGGAACCAGGTATGAAAGCTGCGTTTCAGCTCTGTGACCTCTTACAGCTATTTTGATCCAGTTACATCAAGACTTAACTTACAAACTTGCCTTTGAATCTGTTTTCTTATTAGCTATAGTTTCCATATGTAACGATAGAAAGTATGTTGATTATTAGGTGGTAAGTGTGGTGTTGGACTTACGTTTGTGAGAAACCATCACCGGCAGTATGGCAAATTGCCGTGTCTCATTCAATAAAATTTTTGTTTTGGGACCACACCGAGCAGTGCTCAGGGCTTACTTCTGGCTCTGTGCTCAGGGATCACTCCTGGCGGGGCTCAGGGGACCATATGGGATGCTGGGGATCAAGTCTGGGTCAGCTGCATGCAAGGCGAGCCCCCTACCCACCATATTATCTATACAATGCATTTTATTTATGTTTTGGTTTGGTTTTGGCAGTGCTCAGAGATTCCTCCTGGCTCTGTGCCCAGGGATCACTCCTGGCAGGGCTCAGGGGAACATTTGAGATGCCAGGGATCAAACTCGGGTCAGCTTCGTGCAAGGACAGCACCTTACCCACTGTACTATCACTCCGCCCCTGTAATAAATGTTTAAAAAGCACTGATTGTTAGGGCCAGAGATTTAGTACAGGGGGTAAGGCACTTCCCTGGTATGTGCTCTGAAACCCACCAAGAGTGACACCTGAGGGGCTGGAGCGATAGCACAGCAGGTAGGGCATTTGCCTTGCACGCGGCCGACCCAGGTTCGATTCCCAGCATCCCATATGGTCCCCCGAGCACTGCCAGGAGTAATTCCTGAGTGCATGATCCAGGAGTAACCCTGTGCATCGCCGGGTGTGACCCCCAAAAAAAAGTAAAAAAAAAAAAAAGAGTGACACCTGAGCACAGAGCCAAGAGTAAGCCCTGAGCACTGCCAGGTGGAGTAAAACATGGAAGGAGGGAAGGGGAAGACAAGGGTAGGAAAGGGAAGGGGAGGGCAAGGAAGAGGAGGAAAAGGGGAGGGGAGACCTCAAACCCTCCCTGTCCTGCCCTCCCCCACCACACACCTATGAAGAGCTCACAATGATGTGAATTCTAAAGCCAACAGACCGCGCTGGGGACCTTCTCTGGGACTCAGGACAGGGGGAGGTGCCCAGTGCTTACAGGGGTGCTGGCTCCTGGGATCCTCGTGAGGACCAAATCCAAAACTCAGGGTTTGCCCCTCCCCCCTACCGGCCCCAGGTCACCTTCCCCAACGCAGGTGATTTCTGTCAGACCCTCGCTCTTGGCCACTGTTCTCGGTCAGGGAGCTAAGGGCCCGGTTCAGGTGACCTATGACCAAGTGACATAACTGGGGGCTGCTGGCCCTAGGGGGTCTCAAAGGCGTTCCCCCAGTGTGTGAGGCTGGCAGGCGCCCCTCTCCAGCCCCCTCCCAGGCTCAACGCGGGGGCGTTGAAGGAAGATGCTGGCAGGACGGAAATAGGGCGCGTCCGGAGCAGGGAGAACGTCCCGGGGTTGGGGTGCACGTGGGGGGGGGGGTCTCCGTGTCAGCGCTCCCGCTCCCGTCCTGCCAAGAAGAGGATGCCCCTTCACAGGTGCAAGGTGGCCTCGCAAGAGTTCGCGCGATGCACAGAACCGGTTCCAGGACCGCCCCACTGCAGGCCAGGCGCGTGCTGGACGTGCGTGCTGGACGCGCGCGCCACGGCGCTCGGAGCTGCCTGGCCCTTCCCGGGACCCGCGGCTGGTCGGGATGTCCACCCCCAGGGCCCACCCCGCCCAGGCCAGGGCCTCCTCCCTGCCCCGTCTGCCGATACCAGGCCCAGACTGAGACCCCGTGCTGGAGGGTCGCATCCGCATCCACCACCGTCCCTCCAGGAGGGAACTCAGGGTGAGCTGACCCAAGGAGCCCCCAGGCAGCGTGGGTCCGGCCAGTGTTCCAGTACCTCACGCCCCCCGCCTCCCATAGTCCTCCGGAGTGAGCTGTCTGTCTGTCCGCTAGTGCCTGACCTTAGAGTCAAAAATGGCCAAAAATGGCATTACGGGGCGGGAGAGACAGCACAGCGGGTGGGGTTCGCTCCTTCCACGCGGCTGACCCGGGTTCTACGTCCCCGACACCACATACGGTCCACCAAGTTTGCAGGTCAGGTGTGATCCCTGAGCACAGAGCCAGGAGGGACCCCTGAGAATCCCCCATTGTGGCCCCAAACAAAAAATACATTATAATAAATCATTAAAATAACAATGGTGCTGAAAAGAATGGCCACCAGACCCCACCTCCTCCACTTTTGAGCCTGATATAAATTTAATTTCAACATTAGACATTGTTGAACAGTTTATCCATTGGAGGTTTATATGAGAGAATATGTGATCAGATTTAACAACATTTTTAAGATGAACAAATTTTAATAGCATACAATTTAATTCTTTCCCTTTACTTAAACACCGTGGTTTACAAAGTTGTCATAATACAGTTGTTACGAGCAGTCAATGTTCCAAACATTCCCAACACCAGAGTGACCTTCTGTCCACCACCAGAGTGACCTTCTGTCTACCACCAGAGTGACCTTCCGTCCACCACTGTCCCCGTTTTCCCACCCCCCTCCCAAACCTGCCCCCTTGGCAGGCACAGAAGAATTTATTTTATTTCGCTTGTTACAACGTAATGGCTAATGGAGTTATCATAAAATATTTTACAAAAAGCAAATTCATGAAAATGGTTAAATCCACCGTGGGATTGCTAAGTCTGTCTGAGGATTTGCGGAGCTGTTGCTAGTTGAGCCTCCGTGTTCCTGTTTCTGTTTGCTGAGCTTCGTGGGCTTCTGTGTTACTTTCCCGTCGCCTTCGGTGTGCTGTGCTCTGGCCGGCTGTCGAGTGTTGGGAACTCGGAGGGCTGTCTCCAGGGACTGTGGGATCTGTAGAATTAGGCCAGTGAGTTTACACGTAGCTTGGCCATGGGATGTGGGCGAGGCTGCCGGGGTTTCCGGAAGTACGGAGATTGGTGGGGAGGTTTCTTGCCCCTGACCCCAAGAAGACACGGGAGTTCTCAGCCTGAATGCCGTGTACCTGGAAGCTTTCCAGTTTGGTGTCTCTGCAGAGATCAGTCATGCAGACTGAAGTTGGGTCATTGGTGTGGCGGCACTGTGGGCGTGGGTGTGACTGCCCTGGCTTCTGCAGGGTGGGGACTCGGCCCGCTCCCCTCCTGGCTTTGCTCCAGAGTTTTCAGACAGAAGACTGGTGTACCCACGAATTTTAAACACTTGGTTAGCATCTTTTCCGAGATTTAGTCATGAGTGGGCCCATAGAGCAGGGCCAATGGGCAAGCTGACATGGGGTGAGGGGGGGGGGCTAAGGGGAGGCCTGCGGGATGTAAGCCAAACGTTGTAAGCAAGGGTAATTCCAGGTTAATGCGGGATGTAAATCAAACGTTGTAAGCAAGGGTAATTCCAGGTTAATGTCACTCACGAACACATTACACGGTTGCATGCGAAAATCCTAAACAAAGTATTTAAAAATTCTAAACAAAGGATTTTAGTAACATGCAAAAGAGTAGTGCATAACAACTGAGCTGGGTTTTGCTTCTGGCGACCCCACCCCAACCCACTCAATGGGGCCACAACTGGTGGTGCCCTGAGATTTCTCCTGGCTCTGCTAGAGGCTTGCTCCCTGAAGGACCCAGGGGACGGTACACAGAAGCCAGGAACTGAAATTGGGCCCCCTGCGGGCTGGAGCGATAGCACAGCGGGTAGGGCGTTTGCCTTGCACGCAGCCGACCTAGGTTCGATTCCTCCGCCCCTCTCGGAGAGCCCGGCAAGCTACTGATAGTATCTCGCCCACACGCCAGAGCCTGGCAAGCTACCCGTGGCGTATCCGATATGTCAAACACAGTAACAACAAGTCTCACAATGCAGATGTTGCTGGTGCCCACTCGAGCAAATCGATGATCCACGGGATGACAGTGATGGTGACATGCAAAACATGCTCAGTCTGTTGACCTGTCTCCCAAATTATTTTCCATCCTTCCCCCTGCCCCACCCCAAGAAAGACAAAGACAATATTTAACTTTTTTTTTGCTTTTTTTTGGGGGGTCACACCCAGCGATGCTCAGGGGTTCCTCCTGGCTTTGCACTCAGGAATTACTCCTGGCGGTGCTTGGGGGACCATATGGGATGCCGGGGATCGAACCTGGGTCGGCCGCATGCAAGGCAAATGCCCTACCCGCTGTGCTATTGCTCCGGCCCCAATATTTAACATTTTTAAAAGCAACCATGTGGGCCTGAGACAGAATCCAGAGGCTAAGGCACTAGCCCACAGGAAGCTGTGACCCTGGTTCTAGTTTTGACAGTGCATATGGTCCCCTGAGCACCACCAGAAGTGGTCCCTGAGCACAGAGTCAGGGGTGGCCCCTTTAAATAGATAAATAAACGAAGCCACCACCGTGAGCTGGGGAGATGGTTCACGAGGCTGGAGCTTGGCTTTGCACGCTGGAGGCCCAGGTTTGACCCTTGGTACCACATGTTCCTCCAAGTACTTCCAGTAATAACCCTGAACACAGAAACTAAGTAGCTCCTGATCACTTCCGGCTGTGCTGTCTCCTCCTGGATAAACAAACCAAAAAATAAATGACAGGGTCGGAGCAATAGCATGGTGGGTAGGGTGCTTGCTCTGCCCATGGCCCACCCGGGCTCAGCCCGCACGACCCTTAACGGTCCCCTGAGCACTGCCAGGAGTGAAAGAGACTTGAAAATTCAACGCACCAGCTGGATGACTTGCTGGGAAATAGAAATTGCTAACAGGGACATGTTTGAGACAAATGGTGAGCCTTGAGTCAAATCCACAAACAAGATAATGGCTTGTTTTCAGAGTCAAGTTTTTATTTCAGCTATTACCCTGTGGTTATGTAAGTGAATGCCCTTGTTCTGAAGAAGTAAACACACTTAATCTTTTAGGATTAAAGTCCCTGATGCCTGCAAGTTAAGTGCTCAGAAACATGTGATTTTTATATTATTCATATATATATATATATGTATATATGATTCCTGCTAAAAAATACAGTACATGTTTCTCCACGGTCCATAAGCAGGTAAAAGAATTCGGTCAAGATTTTTTGGGGCAGAGGGACCCCCAAAGTGGTGCTCTGAGGGGTACCAGAGGCACCCCTGGTGAAGGCGACGGGAAAGTAACACTGAAGCCCACGAAAGCTCAGCAAACAGAAACAGGAACACGAAGACTCAACTAGCAACAGCTCAGTAAATCCTCAGGCAGACTTAGCAATCCCACAGTGGATTTAACCATTTTCATGAATTTGCTTTTTGTAAAATATTTTATGATGACGCCATTAGCCATTTTGTTGTAACAAGCGACATAAAATAAATTCTTCTGTGCCTGCCAAGGGGGCAGGCTTGGGAGGGGAGTGGGAAAACGGGGACAGTGGTGGACGGAAGGTCACTCTGGTGTAGGGAATGTTTGGAACATTGAATGCTTATAACAACTGTATTATGACAACTTTGTAAACCACGGTGTTTAAGTAAAGGGAAAGAATTAAATTTTATGATATTGAAGCTTACGAGGCTATGGGTGTCAGGCATGTGCCCTAACCTCCGTACTGTCCCCTGGCCCCAGTTAAGGCCTTGAAAATGTAATCTATATTGGGGCCGGAGCAATAGTACAGATGCGGCTGACCCGGGTTCGATCCCCGGCACCACATTATGGTCCCCTGAGCTCTGCCAGGAGCGATCCCTGAGAGCAGAGCCAGGAGTTACCCCCTAAGCACTTCTGAGTGTGGTCCCCAAACCAAAATAATAAATAAATAAAACATAACCTGTAAGTGAATGTTGACTGTTGCCTGAGCAATGCCATGAAATCCTGCTCCGTTAAAGGCCTCGGAGTTTTGTGCTTTGTGTTTTGTTTTGAGAGAGAGGGGGCGAATTGCCACCGCTCCTTAGCAAATTCCCATAGACTGGCTCCCGACTGGCGCAGTCGGTTCTAAATGCTCAGAGATGGCTCGAATGCCGCCCCGGGGCTCTGGATGGCAGAGAGCGCAGAACCAGGGTCAATAAATGTAATAAATGTCGGCTAATGGCAGTGACATTTGCAAGCAATAAAGCAAGCCGGGTTGATGAGCTCCTTATAAAGATGGGATGTGATAGCCGCGTCTGGCCTGGCACATCTGACTCAGCCGTTCTGCGCCACGGTTCCCTGCGATTGCTGCTTCGTGAAAGATTAGAAGACGCCGTGGGTCCCCACAAAGGTCCTTGCTGGCTCTGTGTTTTGGTCCGGGAGCTCGTGCTTCTCCAAGCTCTGGCCGCTGGCAGCTCCCTGTCTTCGAGGCATCCTCACTGTCCACAAAAGCCCCCAAAATCTAGGGGGTTCGAGTTGACTTGGAATGCACCCGGGGGTGCCGCGGCCTGCCCTGGCTGTGGCTGTTGCTGTTGTGTCCAAGTTTCAGATCCCCAGTTGCATAGGGACCCAGTTCCACACACACGATGATGCAAAAGGAAAGGAACTTTATTCCTCGCCCGAGCCAGTGCTAGCCCGAGCTAGGGTCCGAGTCTTATCCAACACAGTGGAGTCTTGACAAGGACCCCGAATCCAAATCACAAGCAGTTTACACAGGGTTCAGAGTTAAGAAGCAATTTACACACTGGTCTCTCTTTTTTTTTTTCTTTTTGGGTCACGCCCAGCGATGCACAGGGGACACTCCTGGCTCTGCATTCAAGAATTACCCCTGGCGGTGCTCAGGGGACTATATAGGATGCTGGGAATCAAACCCGGGTCGGCCGCATGCAAGGCAAACGCCCTACCCGCTGTGCTATCACTCCAGCCCCCCATACTGATCTCTTTTTTAGCATCGGCCCTCTTACAGTGGTGGTCAGCAGTTAGACAATAGTGAGTAACAGTTTCTAAGGAAGGTGCAGTGACCCCTCATGACTGGCCAGACCCCAGCTGCCCAATTCCTTATCTTGGCAAATTGCCCAACTGGGAGATTACCAGCAACTGCAAATCCTGGCCAGCTGGAGCAATAGCACAGCGGGGTGGGCATTTGCTTGCACGAGGCCCACCCGGGTTCGATTCCTCTGTCACTCTTGGAGAGCCCGGCAAGCTACCAAGAGTATCCTGCCCGCACGGCAAAGCCTGGCAAGCTCTCCGTGGCATATTCCATATGCCAAAAACAGTAACAACAAGTCTCACAATGGAGACGTTACTGGTGCCCGCTGGAGCAAATCGATGAGCAACGGGACGACAGTGCTACAGTGTACAGTGCGAGTCCTGCTTGGGGAAACAGACACCGAGACCTAGTTGAGACTTAATGTTAGCTGCGCTTGTCAAGGCATCGCATTGCTGTCGCTGCCACTGGCAGGAGGGTGAAAACACGGGAGGCTCACGCTAATGTGTTTCTTACTAAGAAGAATCGACATGGGAAGAAAGATAGTCTCTGCTCGACAGCGTAATTTTTGGCAGGGACTTGGGGGCTCCCAAGTGATGCTCAGGAGACTGGCGGGCACGGGCTGGTCCTTGCAATTCTCCAGCTGGGCTGGCACGTCAGTGCTCAGTGACACCGGGGCTGCCTGGTGGTGCTTCAGGGCTGTGTGGTGTCTTTTGTGGGGGGACCCCAGCAGTGCTAGAGGGCTTACGCCTGTCTCTGCTCTCAGGGGTCACTCCTGGTGGTGCTCAGGGGCTGCTGAGGATGGAACCTGGATCAGCCGCGTGCCAGGCACGCGCCTTCCCTGCTGTACTATGGCTCCACCCCTCGACATGGGATTCTTTAAATGACCCCGAGTGTAAAGTGCTGAGCATGTCCTGCATGCTTCCAGAGGCCGGGAAATTGGGGTGACTGAACCTCAGAGTGGTCAGTCATTCATGACAGTGAAGGCTCAGAGGTGAAAACCACCCCGACAAGAGCTCCCCACAAAAACACTTTCCCTGCAAAGCAGTTCCTATTTTAAATCCAGCAGCCATGGGACTGTAGCTGTGAGAGCATTGAGCCCCCCATCCCCGCCTGACCTGGGGGAGACACGCCCCAGGTGTGGGCGCTGCAGCCCCTGCCTGAAAGCCTCTTTTGTGCTCTGGGTCCATCAGTCCATCCTGCAGGTGCCGTGACAACAGGTGGCGAAGACTGAGCTGGGGTTTATGGGGCTCGGGGCGGACAAAGGGCAGCTGTCTGCTGTCTGCTCTCTGCAGCCTCCTCAGGGCGGGTCCGAGAATCAGGGTCAGGGACCGGAGCCGAGAGACAGGCGCCAAATCAAGGCTTCAACTTTAGTTGTTTTTGTTTCTTTTAGGGAGTGGCGTGGGCCACACCAGCTGTGCTCAGGGCTCTCTCCGGACTCTGTGCTCAGGGCTCACTCCTGGCTCTGTGCTCAGGGCTCACTCCCAGCTCTGTGCTCAGGGCTCACTCCTGGATCTGCCTTCAGGGATCACTCCTGGCTCTGTGCTCAGGGTTCACTCCCGGCTCTGTGCTCAGGGCTCACTCCCAGCTCTGTGCTCAGGGCTCACTCCTGGATCTGCATTCAGGGATCATTCCTGGCTCTGTGCTCAGGGATCACTCCTGGGGGTGTTCAGTATGCGGTTCTGTATGAGGGATGCAGTGCTGAGGGCTTGAACCCCAGTCAGCTCCTTGCAAGACCAGCACCTAACCACTATACTCTCCAGCCTCAACTTAATGTTATTCTTTTAATCACATAAAACTCCAGAGTCTCTTGCTTTTTATTTTTTAATTTTTTTTTACTTGAAAAAAAATTTTTTGGGGGGCCGGAGCGATAGCACAGCGGATAGGGTGTTTGCCTTGCACGCGGCCCACCCGGGTTCGATCCCCAGCATCCCATATGGTCCCCCAAGCACCACCAGGGGTGATTCCTGAGTGCAGAACCAAGAGTAATGCACCCCTGAGCATCACTGGGTGTGACCCAAAAAGCAATAAATAAATAAATAAAAATAAAAATATATTTTTTTGCTTTTTGGGTCACACCCGGCAATGCTCAGGGGTGCATTACTCCTGGTTCTGCACCCAGGAATCACCCCTGGTGGTGCTTGGGGGACCATATGGGATGCTGGGGATCGAACCCGGGTGGGCCGTGTGCAAGGCAAACTCCATCCCCACTGTACTATCGCTCCAGCCCCACTTGCTTTTTATTTTAATTTAAATGTTGATTTAAAAAGAGTGGGGGGGCTTGGAGCTGGAGTGATAGTACAGTGGGGGTGGCGTTTGCCTTGCACATGGCCCACCCGGCTTTGATCCCCAGCATCCCATATGGTCCCCTGAGCACCACCAGGAGAGATTCCTGAGTGCATGAGCCAGGAGTAACCCCTGTGCATTGCCGGGTGTGACCCAAAAAGAAAAGAAAAGAAAACTAAAAAGAGCAGGGGCTCTATGTGGAGCGGGCTATGCCCCGTAGTCCCTCGAGGCCCACGTGGTGCCAGGACTGGCTCCGGACTCAGCCCGGGAGTCCGCTCCCCAGCCCCCTCTATCTTTATTATAATCTTTTATTTATAATTTTGAGTTTTGAGAACGGCCACACCCAGCTGTCCTCAGGCTTGGCTCCTGGCTCTGCGCTCAGCGGTCACTCCTGGGGGGGCTCTGGGGACCACATGGGGTGCTGGGGTTGTAGCAGATAAAGCATCCTTTATCCCTATCCCTGCTCATCTCTCCAGCTTCTCCTTTGCCTTGAAGTGAAGTATTCGTAAGATTGGTTTTCTGATTGCAAAATGAAATATGCCGTGGAGGAAGTCTTGGAACACACACAAAGGAGAGAGGATTTATTTACTCCCGCTCCAGCCCAGGCTCCGCCAGGGGACCCCGCCTTCTGCCTCAAGGGCTTATCCACAAGGCAGAGTCACAGTGCTTGTTGCCACGAGATGGTTTTTCCCCCTTTTTTCCTGCATCCAGGGTGTGCTCCATCAGCTCAAGAGCTGGCAGGAACCCCGGGCCTCCTTTGAAAACTGAAAATCAGCTCACCTGATATTTAGACCAGGTGTTACAATCCAAAATTCATTTGGAATTTCGTTATTTGAAATGCAGGCATGGTTTTCCCACATAGCACTAAAAAGCGGACAAGATTTAGGCGTATGAACAAAAACACGGGGACTGGACGGCTATAGTACGTGGGGTAAGGTACTTGCCTTGCATGTGGTTGGTCCAATTCAATCCCTGGGACCACGCGTAGTTCCCTGAGCACTGCTGGATGTGATCCCTGAGTGGAGAGCCAGGAGTAGGCCCCGAGCAGTGCCAAATGTGGCCCCAAATCCCAACACAAATAAAGCCAGAAGTCATAGCCACGCAGGAGTCAACAGTGAGATTGTGAGCGTGGCAGGGAAGAGAACAGACCATTTTCCTGCAAGTGAGGCTTGAGCCATGAGACAGTGGGTAAGGCACTTGCCTAGTGCATGGCTGGGCCGGGTTCAATCCCCAGGACCCCATAGAGTCCTCCAAGCCCCACCAGGAGTGATCCCTGCGTGCAGAGCCAGGAGTAAACCCTGAGCCCAGTTGGGTGGGGCCCCCAAACCATATCATATTATGCTTACTGGCACTTTTCTTTTTTTTTTTTTTTTTTTTTTTTTTTTTTTTATTTTTTATTATTTTTATTTTTTTTTAAATTTTATCACCAAGTGGAAAGTTACAGAGTTCTCAGGTTTATGTCTCATTTATACCGTATTCAAACACCATCCCTTCACCAGTGCCCATATTCCACCACCAAAATCCCCGGTATACCCCCCGCCCTCCACCCCAACTGTATAGCTGATGAACCTCACTTTATTTTCTCTTCACCTTGATTAAGTTCCATCTGGCACTTTTATTTTTATTTTTTAAGTTTTACATGTTAGTTGCACTCCACTATTTTGCAAATAGAATTTGGCATAAAATATGTAACAGTTATGCAGTCAAATGGGGGATATTTCCAATGTGTAGTTATGGAAGGAAAAGATACAGGAGTTGAATAATTAATAATTAATGCAGTTGTAAAAGGTCGTTGCTAGAATGTCAGCTTTACACAAAGAAGAGGAGAAAAATATGTGTGTGTGTGTGAGAGAGAGAGATAGTCATAGACATCAGAAAAAGAAGCTCTTGGGGCTGGAGATACAGTACACGCAGTGGAAAAGGCACTTGCCTGCACGCAACTGACTGGGGTTCTGTCTCCGGCACCCCATACAGTCGTCCGAGCACTACCAGGAGTGATCCATGAGTATAGAGCCAGGTGAGAGCCCTGAGCACCACCAGGTATGGCCCCCAAACAACAACAAACAAGTAATAATCATCAAAGAAAGCACAATGAAGCCAAAGAAAGGAAAAGAGGGACTGTAGAGATTGCACAGGGCTTAATGCGCTTACCTGGAACGTGGCAGGGTTCAAATCCCCTAGGCCACGCATGGTCTCTAGGCACCACCTGGGGTTACTCCTAGCACGGAGTACCACCTGGTGCGGAAGTCTATGCCACACCCTGCCCCCACACCCCGTCTGTCCAGCCAGACTTGGTGTCTCTCCCCCTGGGGACAGACAGACAGACTCTGGTCTCCCTCTCTGTCTGGGAGAGGAGATTCGTTTCTCTCTCTACATCCCTGTCTTCCAGGGCTCTTGGCCTGGAGGAAGGCAGGTGTGAGCTTCCCTGCTGGCTCGATTTTCACCCCCACCCTGGGGGCCAGGGGTGCCGTCAGGAGGGGTGGGAGTACTAAGGTTAGTGGCGTGGGGATGAGGGCTTCCTTCCCAATGCCCATCCTCCCTAGGTCCCAGCTTCAGTGATGCCAGAGGAGGGGAGGAACATCCCGTCACCTGTCTGCTAGACTTCAGAACAGCACTGGCAGCGAAGAAGCTCTCCTTAGAAGCTGTGTTTGCTCTGGGGGTTGATAAAAGAGCAAGCGAGGCTCTGATTGGCACTATTTAAATATTTGTTCCAGGACGGATATTTGCATTTGGGGCAAAATGAATGGTGAATGTTATTTCTGATTAACTGGGGAGCTCAGGGGAATAATAATATGTTGGAAGTAGATAAGTCAGTCTGGTCACGAGTGAAAGGAAGGCTGGGCTACCAGCTCCTCCTCCTCCCTTGCTCTGTCTTGTTTCTATAGTTTCCAGGTGGATTAAGGAAAGACTATTCTGGATGCTTTGAAAGGCTCACAACCTCGGGAGGTGGGCGGTGTGTGGTGGTGGTGGGGGTGCTCATGGAATGGCAATGCACAATAAACAGTAAACAACAATTGCATCCCCCAGTGAAAAGTTAATGTCTTCTACAATAGCTTATCACAGATTCCACTTAGAGCTAATATTCTCCCACTAATGATCAATTCACTCCCAGCAATAAGAATCAAGGCAAGTGACCCAAATTTCTTTAAAGCACAAAGAACACAATAAATGGACTGCAAATTGCTGCTTTTTCAGTGAGCAAGCCCCTCCGGGTAGCATTTCCAATTGAAAATGGTCAAATATTGGATAAGTGGGGACTTTCCTACAACGGGAATGGAGAGGGTAGCAAAAATCAAGGCCTCTCACAAGGAAAGCTGCCCGCTGGGAAAATTCAATCCTTGACTGTTGGCAAGGGCTGGGAACAGAGACCCTGAAAATGGTTCACTCTCGTCTGCATCAGCCTGCAAAGGAGCTGCCTGGAGGCTTGCTGCTTGCTTTGATGGTACATTCAGACCAGAAGCAGAACTCAACTGTGACCCAAAAATCCTGGATACCTTGAACAGAATCCACTCGTCTCCTAGGGAAAGGTCCGCATGGTGGCCATTCTTGAACCTTGACCTTATGGGCATTTCTGCAACGCCACTTAGTTTTTGGAGCTGAGTAGCCAAAACTAACTTAATCCTACATCAAGGAATCTTTGAAACACACAATGAATCAGTAGAATTGGAAAAACAGTCTCATGAAAGTTGCATGGAGCAAGAAATGATTGTGAGATACTTTTCTGGACAGGGAAGCTGAGACTCGGGTTTTGATCAGCAGTGTCTCCCCTTCCCTAATGAATCATGAATTCAAAGAGAGAGAGAGAGAGAGAGAGAGAGAGAGAGAGAGAGAGAGAGAGAGAGAGAGAGAGAGTGAAGAAAAGTGCCTGCCATAGACTGCCATAGAGGCAGGCTAAAGAAAGGTGGGGAAGGAGGGAAACTGAGGACATTGATGGTGGGAAATGTGCACTGGTGAAAGGACTGAACATTGTATGACTGAAACCCAATCATGAACTTCTTTGTAACTGTAAATCTCATGGTGATTCAATAATATATATATTATATGTATATATGTATGTATATGCACATATATGTGTCACTGTCACTGTCATCCCGTTGCTCATTGATTTGCTCGAGCGGGCACTAGTAATGTCTCTCATTGAGAGACTTATTGTTACTGTTTTTGGCATATCCAATACGCATGGGAAGCTTGCCAGGCTCTGCCTTGGGGGCACGATACTCTCGGTAGCTTGCCGGGCTCTCCGAGAGGGGCGGAGGAATTGAACACAGGTCAGCTGCGTGAAAGGCGAATGCCCAACCACTGTGCTATTGCTCCAGCCCATATATATAAAATGATAAAGGGATAAATGAAACCACTAGCTGATTTTGGGTTTGGTTTTGGTTTGCTTTTGTCAGTGGGTAGAGGTGGTACGCTCAGCAGTGCTCAGGGCTTACTCTGGCTTACAGTGGCCCAGGGGTCACTCAGTGCGGCCGGGATGCTAGGGATCAAACCCCAGTTACGTGCATGCAAGGCAAGTGGCTTGCAGGAGCTGACCGCCAGGAGTTGTTTTTTGGTTTTAAAAAATAAACAAAATGAACAGAAACTTTCTCAAAGAAGAAATCCGAATGGCCAAAAGCCACATGAAAAAATGCTCTTCATCACTAATCATCAGGGAGATGCAGATTAAAACAGCAATGAGATATCGTCTCACACCACAGAGACTGGCACACATCCAAAAGAACAAAAGCAACCGGTATTGGTGCTGGTGTAGCGAGAAAGGGACTCTTCTTCGCTGCTGGTGGGAATGTCGACTGGTCCAACCCTTTTGGAAAACAGTATGGATGATCCTCAGAAAAATAGAAATTGAGCTCCCATTTGACCCAGCAATACCACTTCTGGGAATATATCCTGGAGATACAAAAAAAAAAACATAGTAGAAATGACATCTGCGTTTTTGTGTTCATTGCAGCACTGTTTACAATAGCCAGAATTTGGGAAAAACCCGAGTGCCTGAAAACAGATGACTGGTTAAAGAAACTTTGGTACATCTACACAATGGAATACTATGCAGCTGTTAGAAAGGATGAAGTCATGAAATTTGTGTATAAGTGGATCTACATGGAGAGCATCATGTTAAGTGAAATGAGTCAGAAAGAAAGGGACAGACATAGAAAGATTGCACTCATTTGTGGAATATAAAGAAACAGAATGGGAGACTTACACCCAAGAATAGTAGTGGTGAATACCAGGAGGATTGCTCCATGGCTTGGAAGCTGGCCTCACATGCAGGGGGAAATGGCAGCTCAGATAGAGAAGGGAACACCAAGTATGGGGTGCTTGAAGGGCCTGCTTGGGATGGGAGATGCATACTGAAAGTAGACTATAGACTGAATAATTCAATACCTCTACTGCAAACCACAATACCCATAAGGAGAGACAGCAATAGGGAATGCCCTGCCGCAGAGGTGGGGTGGGGGTGGTGGGAGGGATACTGGGATCATTGATGGTGATACTCGTTCATTGTATAACTGAAACGTAAGCACGAAAGTTTGTAAGTCTGTAACTGTACACCATAGTGATTCATCCAAAAAAAAATAAAATTAATAAAAAAATAAATCAACAATATTGACCTATACTTAGGTAGGCTTATCAGCAAAGAAAGAAAAAGAAGAAACCAGTAGTCAAGTTATTAAGAAGCCACCCTCAGGGGTTACTCCTGGCTCTGCACACAGGAATTACTCCTGGCGGTGCTCAGGGGACTACATGGGATGCTGGGGATCGAACCCAGATCGGTCACATGCAAGGCAAATACACTACCCGCTGTGCTATTGCTCCAGCCCCATGAGTCTCTTGAAAGTCAAAAAGTCCAGAGCTTCTTGACGAAGCCATTACCATGCCACAAAATGAATATACTAAGTTACACCCTGAGCACCATGGCCATTGTTTGGATTGCCATGAGTAGAAGAGAAAGAAGGGTGGAGAGGGTCATGGATGTCCAAAGCAAGCAAAAAAGAGGATTGATCCAAGTGCTCAGCGCTGCCATAAACACTATCTTTATGCCATAAGGCCCCATCACGAACGGCAAATCACAGTGGCTCAGTGAAAGGTGGTAAAACAAATCTAGGGGCTGGAGAGATAGTGCTGAGTGTTTATGCTGAGAAAATATGTGGAAAAGATTGTTAAGATGCATGAAGAGAGAAACACAGAGCAAGAGAATGAAGCAAACGCCACAAGGGGCAAAAGCCAAGTGTCTGCTAGGCAGAGGGGCTCCAGAGCTCACGTACTTTCCAACAGGATTGGACAGAAACGGAATGAGAAAGTAGGAAAACGGCAAGCGCCTCTGCCCGCAGGGGGTTCCCAGGGAGAACCGGAAGTAGGAGAAGTTATCTGGACAGGAAAGAGAAAGCAGAAAGCCCTGAGCACTCACAGGTGTGGTCCGTCAGCAAACACACAGAGGCAACGCTTAGGCAGAACTAATGTTTTTGCTTTTGTTTGGGCAGGGGGGCTCGATAGAATTGGCCTTCCAGTGATTCTTGCTGGCCCCAAATACTTTTCCAGGTTTTTATTTTATTTTATTTTATTTTTTTGTTTCTGGGGACACATCTGATGCTGCTTAGGGGTTCCTCCTGGCTCTGCACTCCGGGATTACTCCTGGCATTGCTCAGGGACCCTATGGGATGCTGCAGGGCAGATGCCCTACCCACCCCAATACTTTTCCTTTTCTTTTTCACTTTTTTGGGGGGGTCACACCCAGCAATGCTCAAGTGTTACTCCTGGCGGTGCTGGGGGACCATATGGGATGCCAGGGATGGAACCTGGGTCGGCCGCCTGCAAGGCAAACGTCCTACCCACTGTACTATTGCTCCAGCCCCAATACTTTTCCTCTTTTAAACAAGCCCTGAGCAGGTGTGGGAATCGGTGCCTGGAGGAGGAGCCTCAGGCCAGCACCTGCGCAGACAGGAAGTCGGCCTCTGGCTTTGCAAAGTGCGCCCCCGGGCTAGTAGCTAAATTCTATGAAAACAAGTCACAGCTACGCATGCCGAGGGAACAGGGCCCCTTCACAGGGAAAGAGCAGGCACACCCCTCCCGGCTCCTTGCAGACATCTCCCGTGAGACATGGGGGACGATGGGGATGTGTGTGGGGGGGGGGGGAGTCAGTGAACAGAAGCCGCAGTGAGGTCCCTGCTTTCTGCGCCATGGAAGGATTTTCCCTGGGCTGGGGAGATGGTACAGGAGTCAAAGCGCCTGCCTTGCATGTGGCGGCCCCCTTGAGCCACGGCACCACATAGAGTCCCTTCACTCCCACCGAGGGTCACCCCTCAGCGCAGAGCCAGGAGTAGCCCCAGAGCACACCCAGGTGTGGCCCAAGCCTGCCCGGCCCCCATGGGTCCGTGAGAGGGTGCTCAGGTAGGAGCGTACGTCCTGGATTGAGCTTGCCCAGGTAAACAGAGATTGCCCAGTCCACGTTTCTGCAGAGAAAGTAAGCCATGGTCTCCTGACGTTGGTAACGGTTGACTCTGAGTCCTTCTGGGTCTTTGACTTCCTCCGTGTCCGCCTCCTTGTCTTCCTGGTCCAGCAGACACCCACGTAGAGAGTCCAGAAGACTGTGTGTTAGGGTCCGGTGTGTATAATTTCCCCTCCGAATCCGCACAAAGAGCTCAGCCAGTCCCGTAATAGACCAGCGGAGTTGCTGAAGCCAGCCAGCTGGGGTCAAGCTCCTAGGCACGCGGGCCCAAGCCAGACCCCGAGCAAGGGAGAAGATGCAAGTGTGATCGTCGGTGTTTCCATCTGCTTACATCCTCACCCGCACGTACAGATTTTAACCAAAACATAAGTGAAAATGCAAGTTTCATGATTCATTCATGATTCAGAAAGAAAACATAATTTCAGTAGTACAAACAAGCAGTTACAGACAGGTGACCTAGACATGTTTTCAGAACATTCTGGCAGCTACCCACCTGCTTATGTCTGGGTGGCTGCTATAGACAGTGAAGAGCGGTTATGAAACTATTTGCCAAGGCCCAAATGACCTTCCCTCACAGATGGCCGAGGGGGAGGGGGAGGGGGAGGGGTTTTAAGAAAAACAAAAAGGTTTCGGGTTTAAAACAGGACTTGGAGCAGGAACCGGGCATGGTGGTGTCGCTCCTGCCCCGCTCTGCGTCTGACACGTCTGCGTCTGTGCCAGGGAAGCGATGCGCAGAAGGGTCATGTGAATGTCTGGATTTGTGTCCGGAGATCTGAGAGTGGCGGGGACACGGCGAGAGGGAGTCTGGATCCAGGAAGGTGGAGGGACGGAGACACGAGCCCCGGAGAACTCAGGAGCTGTGACCGGGCCCAGCGGCAGAGCACTGAGGTTCTGGCTTTCATCCTTGTTTTGTGTTTGTTCGTTTGTTTTGCTTTTTGGGTCACACCCCCCAGTGCACAGAGGTTACTCCTGCCAGTGCTCAGGGGACCATATGGGATGCTGGGAATCGAACCCTGGTCGGCCGCATGCAAGGCAAACGCCCTACCCATTGTGCTATCGCTCCAGCCCCTGGCCTTGACCCTTGGACCTGCAAAAACACAACTAGAGGTTGAAGAGCAGGAGAGGCAGGAGAGGACGGGCCCAGGCCCTGAGAGAGTTCTGAGGAGGAAGAAGCCCCCCGGGGGGGCCCTGGGAAGGTCTGGCTAGATGAGAACCAGCTATTGCAACAGGAGGATGACCTTGAGAAGTGCCCTTTCTCCAGGAGGACAGACACCAAGAGAAACCCCAGATTGAGTTAACAGGAGGTGGGGAAGGGATCGGGCCCGAGCGGAAGTGGCTGGGTGGGATTTAATCCAGGTGGGGAGAATCAAGTTTGATCCGGGGAGAAATAAAAACAACAGGGCAAGCGAGGTGGGTGTCATTGCAGGTGTGGTTTGGGCCACACCTGCAGTGCTCAGGGATCACTCCTGGCGGTGCTGAAGGGAGCATGTACGGTGCCGGGGAGGGAACCAGGGTCGGCTGTGTGCACGGCAAATGCCCCAACCCCTGTTCTCTCTCTCAGCCCTGAAGTGCAGGATCCTTTGGAGCAGGGCGGGGCGGAGCAGGCGTCCTCCTCATCTCCAGGACTCAGCTGGACAAGCACAGGGACGCTGGGAGACTCGCTAGGGTGACGGTCATTTTTCTCATCACCTCCCCGTTTTCATGGACTGTTGGGGCCATAATCGTGGCAGAGGGGCTGGGGGAGTCAGGGTGAGTTGGAGAGACGAGAGAAAGCCAAAGAAAGATGGAGAAAGTACTTAACTAAGGCTGGGAATGTCTGAGAAAATTCTAGGAGTGGTGACAGGCCGACTGCCGCTTAGAAAGCGGCGTCCTCGGGGCTGGAGCGATAGCACAGCGGGGAGGGCGTTTGCCTTGCACGCGGCCGACCCGGGATCTAATCCCAGCATCCCATACGGTCCCCTGAGCACCGCCAGGGGTAATTCCTGAGTGAAGAGCCAGGAGTGACCCCTGTGCATCGCTGGGTGTGACCCAAAAAACCAAAAAAAAAAAAAAAAAAAAAAAGAAAGCGGTGTCCTCATTTTGAAGTAAATCAACCCAGCTGGGCCTGCGGGACGTTTACTTCTTTATTTTGGTTTTGGAGCCAGCCACACCTGGTGGTGCTTGGGGCTCCAGGCCCTGCACACAGAGAGATTATTCCTGATGGAGCTCGGTCAACCCTCGGGGTGTCAGGGATTGAACCTGGGTTGGCCACAGGCAAGGCCCCACGCTCTGTCCTCTCTGCCTGTAGCGGGGAGCAAGGGCAGCCCCGTGTCCAGCACGCCTGCCGTGTGCGAGGCATCAGAGAAGGCAGGTGCAGAAGGCGTGACGTCTGTTATTTAAAAACACCCCCAGGTGCTGGAGAGAGCCTGGCGGGAAGGGAGCTGGTCTCGCACCTGGAACCACTACCATCCCGTGTCTCACCAGGAATGCAATCAGGTATGGCCCCTCCCCACCAAAAAAAAACCCACTCCCTTAACTATCCATATAGTGTTAAGAACACAAGAAAATAGAGCCCAGAGTGAACTCTGACCCTAAAAGGGAGCTACTGTTAGGGTTCGGTGTCAATAATTTCCCCCTCTCCGAACCCGCACAAAGAGTTCAGCCAGTAACGTAACACACAAGCGGAGTTTATGAAGCCAGCGAGCTGGGGTCAAGCTCCTAGGCACGCAGGCCTAAGCAAGACAGTGAACAAGGGAGAAGCCGCGAGTTTTACCGTCAATGCTTACATCACAGCCCACGCTTACAAATTCAAACAAAAACGTAAGTGAAAATTGCAAGTTTCATAATTCAGAAGAAAACATAATTTCAAATAGCACAAACAGATAGTTACAGATAGGTCATCTGGACGTGTTTTCAGAACATCCTGGCGGCTGCCCGTCCCGCCTGCGTCCCTTCTATAGACAGCGGCTAGCGGGGATGAAACTATCTGCCGAGGCCGAGTTTCCAGCCCAGTTGTCCTTCCCTCACGGATGGCCAGTGGCGGGGGAAGCGGGGCTTTAAGAAAAACAAAAAAGGTTTCAGTCAAACAAAACGTGAAGCAGGAACCAGGCATGATGGAGTCGCTCCTGCCCTGCTCCGTGTCCAACACTACCTCAGCCCAGACGAGCGGGGGGGTCCCTAGGATGCACGTCTCACATCCCGGACACACATGGCATTGAACTGAGCCTGTTTGAATTCCAGGTGCTCGCTCTCACTCTCTCCCTCTTTCTCTTTCTCTCTCCTCTCTCTCCTTCTTCCCCCCTCCCTGGAATTCTTGATTGGCACAGCTGCCTGCCAGCTAGCGGGTCTCCGCTGCGTCCTGGTGGTTGCTGGCCCCCCCTGCTCAGAGAAGCCGCCTTCTCAGACAGTTGAGTGCTGACTTTCTGCATGAAACCAGCCAGACGGTGATTATACCCAACTGACTAGAGTTACTAATGGGAGGGGCTGGATACAGCTCGGTGCGAGAACGTGCGTCTCCTGTGTTTAGCGACCCTGGTTTGGATCCTTCCACCCAGAGAAAGGAAGGGTACGAAATGAGAAACGATGCCGTTCAGCGCAATGTGAACGGAACCGGAGGGTGTGAGGGTACAGGAAGGAAGCCAGAGGGGAGCTCCAGTACCAGATGATCTCAACTTGTCTGTGGAGGAGCCGGAACAGGGAACAGACCATCTTGAACAATGACAAACCCTCATCCTTGGATGAAAGAAATATCAGCAAACAGTGATGTGTGTGTGCCCCTTTGTTGCCCAGCCCCCACCGAGGCACTCCGGAAGCTTCCCGCCCCCGTGGGCAGTGAACAGGGTCCTAGCAGAGCTTTCTGAACTGTGGGTTCCGGACCCAGATCAGGGTTAGCCGGGACTGTGCAGTCTTGGCTTGGGAGTGTTTGCTTGTTCGTTTATTTTCAGGTCACACCCAGCTGTGCATAGGAGCTATTGGCTTGGTGTTTGGGGGTCTCCTGGTGGTGCTCGGGGGATACGTGGCAGCCGACTCACCCCAGACCCTCTGCATGCAAGGCCTGTGCCACAGCCTGAGCTGCATCCTGGTCCCCCCCCCCCAACTTTGTCCTTACCAGGGAAACGGTTGGTCCAGCCTGGACAACTAGTAAACTCTTCTACACTGACTCTCGATCAATGGAGAGAGCTAGTGAAACAACAACACACATACACACACACACGAGGTAAATAGCAACACTTACACATGTGCACATGTCCAGTAGAGGGCTGGAAAGGTGGGCGGGCACCAGCCCTCATTATTATTCCGTTTTCTTGGACTTAAAAGAAATGTTGAGTCAGTTGCTTCTGTGTAAGCCAAAATGAGGGTTGTGAAAACTTTATTTCGAGGCTGATCTTTGTGGGTTTTTTTTTTTTGCCTTTGAATGTAAAGAAAGCTTTAGCTTTGTGGCATGAGGAACTCTAGAACTATGATGTGAGGTCATGATGAACGTGGGTGGACATGGGGAAGTCCTGCTCCGTGATGGACCCTGCAGGTCGAAGGAGAACCCAGCAGTGGGCCTGGGTGGGTCTCCCGCATTGCACAGTAACTAAATAAATAACCATATGCTGCAAGAAGGGTTTTGCCTCCATTGAACACTGAGTTCGGAAACTGGGAAGCCCTATGCAACCACCCCATCTGTTCTTTATTTACCTTTTGGTAGACTTCTTATCTATGTAGTCCTTGAAAGTTTTTATATTAAGAAGAAAGGAATTCCAATAGAACGGCGCTGGGAACTGCAGGTAACTCGTTCTGTTCTTCAAAATGCCCAACGTTAAAAAAAAAAAAAAGCCCGTTTGGCTGACCTTTCCCCAACTGAGCACTAGAGGGCGCGACACGCCGCGGAGCGCGCGCCGCGCGGCCTAATCGCTGTGACCAAGATGCTCAGGCAGACGTGATGCTCAGGCTGGCAGAGATCAGCAAAAACAGGACGGGGGGGGGGGGGGTGGGGGGGCGCGCCGGGTGCCATTTGCCATAAGGAACCCTGCGGGACCCTACAAGGAGGCCTCGTCTGAACCCCGGTGGGGCATCTGAGGGTCCGGCACAAACGCTCTCCTCCAAGTGCTCAGGCCCTGGCAAAGTTGGCAGCAGCGTTGTGCTGCGGGAGAAATGATATGGGTGCTAGGCTGCCGGCGGATCCATTTCCTTCCTTTCTCCTTTTCCTCCGTTCTGGGGTCACACTCGGCAGTGCTCGGGGCTTGCTCCCGGCTCTGAGCTCAGGGATCACTCACTCCTGGTGGGGCTCGGGGGATCTCTGGGGTGTGGAGCTGGAGCCCAGATTGGCGGTGCCAGGCGGGCGCCCCTCCTGCTGTCCCATGGCCCCGGTCTCTGGGCAGCCCCAGTCCCTGGGCAGCCCTCGCTCCCCTGCCCTGTGCTAGTCTGCCCAGTGCTCTCCCAAGTGGGCATCAGGTGCCACCAGCTGTAGATAACCGGCCAGCCTTCCAGCCGACTTTGTTGACTTCATTGATGTAATTGTGGCTTTGGGGGTGACACCTGGAGGGGCTTAGGGCCTGCTCCTGCCAGGGCTCGGGGAACCCACAGGGTGCCGGGGATTGGAGCCAGGCTGGCTTCTGGTCTCAGTTGTTTTTACTTATTTTTAATTTTTATTTTATTTTATTTTTTATTTTTTGCTTTTTGGGTCACACCCGGCGATGCACAGGGGTTACTCCTGGCTCTGCACTCAGGAATTACTCCTGGCGGTGCTCAGGGGACCATATGGGATGCTGGGAATCAAACCCGGGTCGACTGCATGCAAGGCAAACGCCCTCCCCGCTGTGCTATCGCTCCAGCCCCCCCCCTCTGTTGTTTTTAATCATGGAGGGACACAAATAACATAAATTTATGACTTGGGGGTGGGGTGCCTTGGGGGGGGGTCCCCTGGCAGGTTTGGGGGGTTCCTTCCTGGGGGCGCCGGTTACTTGCCTCCCACACTGCTCTCCTGCCCCACACCCCCCGCTGAGTGGCACGAATACGTCCTCAATGCTTGCACGATCATCCATGTCTCCAGAATTTTCTCATCCGACCCAGCCCCGCACCACTCCCTCCCCACCCAGCCCTGGTCCCGCCCTACTGCTTCTTAATCTGCCCCTCCTGGGCGCCCCGTCTAAGCATAATCCTATAAACTCTGTCCGGTTGCATCCGGCTTATTTGATTTCACTGGGCATAATGTCTTCAGGGTCGCCCTGCGAGTAGTTAGGACTTTATTTCTCTTCCCAGCATGTCACAGGCCGTGGGCTCCGCAGAGAAGTTGCCAGCTGTAATTACTTTGGGGGCGGGGGCGGGGGCGGGGGAGGGGGAGGGGGGCGTGTGTTTTAAAGTGGCACAAGGCCTGGAGCCAGCCCCTGGAAACTGTGAGTGCCCATCTGAGTGCCCATCAGCAGCCCAGCAGCCCACAGGGTGAGGGGCAGAGGCTGGAGGGAGGGCGCGGGCCCTGCGTGCAGCCGACCTGAGTTCACTCCCCAGCATCCCACCACCGAGAGCACCCCCTGAGCATCAGCAGGCGTGACCCCCACACAGACAAACCAAACCTAGCCTCCTCCTCGGGAGGGAGTGACTCAGCCATTTGCAGCCGCAGGCACGGACCTCCGGGGCCTTAGGCTAAGTGGAAGAGGCCAGAGGGGACACGCCAGTGGCCGTCTGACTCTGCTCCGGTGGTAAAGAGAGAAAACAGACGCAGCAGGGGCTGGGGTGATAGCACAGCAGGTAGGGCGTTTGCCTTGCACTCGGCCGACCCGGGTTCGAATCCCAGCATCCCATATGGTCCCCTAAGCGCTGCCAGGGGTAATTCCTGAGTGCAGAGCCAGGAATGACCCCTGTGCATTGCCAGGTGTGACCCAAAAAGCAAAAATTAAAAAAAAAAAAACGCAGCAGAGAGAGCAGAAGAGAACGTTGGGGCCGCGAGCGCTGTTAGTGGTCACCAGAAGGGAGAGGGGTAGAGGCGGGTAACCGGGAGGCCGGAGCATCCGTTTTCAGGCAAAGGAGAGGGCCGGACTGTCCGTGGGGGACAGGCGCTTCCCCTGGTCTACACCGGAAACATTCGTGCCCTTGTTGTGTCGGGGTCCCTCCTGGCAGCGCTCAGGGCTTGCGGGGGGATGTCCCTGCTGGTGATGTCAGAGAACGGTGTGGTCAGGGGCCCAACCCCTGGCAGAGTGAGCACTCCCGGTGAGCTCTGAAACCTGTGAGGCTACTGCAATGAACAACGTCTAAGAATAGCAAAAATAAAAGAGATTAAACAATCTGTTGCGGGGCAGGAGTGAGAGTGCAGCAGGCCCGGCGGCTAACCTGGGTTTCATCTCTGGCAACCACAGGGGGCTCCCCAAGCACCACCGGGTGTGGCCCCCAAACCCAAAGCGGATTGATAGTAATAGCGAATTAACAGACCCTCTGGGGCAGACCTCAGCTTGTGCGTCCTGAGTGGGAGGTCTCGAGGGCGGGCGAGAGGGGGTTGATTTGACCCCGGCCCTCCCGCGGGTTACAGAGGCAGCCGCAGAGCCTTGAGGCCCCTGGGGCTGGTCCAGCGTCTCAGACTCTGCAGAGCCCGCGACCTCGAGACCTCGCGAAGGCCTTCAGCAAACCAGCAAACGGCTGCGTCACACAAGTGTGGGGCTGGGGGCTTGAGGATGCGGGGAGGGGGCCGGGCTGAGCAGCGGGGTTCACTTTAGTGAGACATTTTGACTTGGGTCCTAAAGCGCATTTGTGGGGCACTGTGCCCTGCTCCCCACTGGGGCCTGGGGGACTCATGACTCATTGGAGAGAGAGAGAGAGAGAGAGAGAGAGAGAGAGGAGAAGAGAGAGGGAGGGAGGGAGGGAGAGAGGGAGGGAGAAAGAGGGGGGAAAGAGAGAGGGAGGGAGAAAGAGGGGGGAAAGAGAGAGGGAGGG